>NC_051863.1:92564597-92647097 GCF_015732765.1 Culex quinquefasciatus | reverse complement strand
ATTTTTGTATTTTTGTTTTTTGTATTTTTGTATTTTTGTATTTTTGTATTTTTGTATTTTTGTATTTTTGTATTTTTGTATTTTTGTATTTTTGTATTTTTGTATTTTTGTATTTTTGTATTTTTGTATTTTTTTTTGTATTTTTGTATTTTTGTATTTTTGTATTTTTGTATTTTTGTATTTTTGTATTTTTGTATTTTTGTATTTTTGTATTTTTGTATTTTTGTATTTTTGTATTTTTGTATTTTTGTATTTTTGTATTTTTGTATTTTTGTATTTTTGTATTTTTGTATTTTTATATTTCACACACACGTCACGTCACATGACCCGGTTCCTTGCAAATTCGAAGTGTCCCCAAATGGTCACCTGTTCCGGAGTGGCCAGGATGGGCCAGAGGACAATGGTATCACTTAAAACGGTCACAGTTGTTAATTTAATGAATTTTGATACGTCACATCTGGGAGGGAGAAGCGAAGAGGACTTCTTATTCTTATTCATTTTCTTGTTGTTGTTTTTGTTTTTTGTGCAAGATAATTTCTCTTCCCATATAAATTTCCAGTCAGTCGTCATCTGCCTTTCTTGACAATTCAAATTTTCTTGCAGCACATTTCAAAACAGTGCTCAAGATCGTGCATGACTCAGGTGATGCAACTTTCTCTGACTTTTTTCATTCATAACATATTTTTTAAGGTCCTCTTCCGTGCTGAGACCAGGTTTGGACCGGGAATCATGAAAGTTACATTAAAAATTATGATAATATTTTTTTCAAACAAATGGGTCTTGCTGAGTTTCAACTGGATGCTGAACTCGTTGAAGATCCTCCTCAGCTCAGCCGAACTGTAGAGTACCGCCTTGCCTTGTTCCTTCGTGACTCCACAGGCGAGGGGGGGGTTAGTATTTTCTTTGCTGCTTCCTGCTTCTTAAGAGCAATTCTTCTGTTTTTAATTCGGAACCGCGCCCGACAGCGGAGGAACTACGTCGGTGTGAACGCCGGTACTGCCGAACTTTTTTTTTTCCATCTTTTCCATTCTGGTTGCAATAAAATTCAAAACCCGAGCTGTGGAGGAAGTTAAGTGAATTCGCTGTGACGTAATCATTCTTCCAAGATGCCGGTTTTGCAGAGTGATTTTTTGAAAAAACGGTGGCTTACGAAAACGGTTCCGCTTCCTATCTATCCGTGTTAACCTCCAGCTCGCCGTTTTCCCCTCTTTATTCTCATTTTCGCCCAGAGAATTTGCGTCACTTCCCTCAAAGCTCGGGTTCTACTGAACGATTTATATATTTTAACACATTGACTACTACTACTACCAACTTAATAAGTCTTAGTTTAAGCACATGTATGTATGACATAACATTGTTTGATTTATGGTCATAAGGAAATATATCTCATGAAAACACATTTTAAACAGATTTTTAATAAAAATTAGCAAAAAATAAATAAACGTTTATTACATATTTTTGGCCTCTTTTGCATTTAATGAACGGTCTCAGTCAAAAAATACATTTACAAATTAAAATACTGTTTCAAATTTATTTTCCATCAAATACAATACTGCTCCAACCAAATAAGAACAGTAACAAAAAATGAAGGCGGCTCTCACTGACAGTTCGCAAGTGGCTGACACCAGGGTCGTGCACAGGATTTTCGAAAGGGGAGGGTTTTCTCGAAAGGGGCGCATGGGGTGCTTGTTTAGATTACGAAAGGGCGCTAACAGTCAATCTTTAATCTAAATAAATAATACTTTGGTATATTTTACATATGTTTTGCTGGTTCGAATCCCGAGGCGGACGCTCTAGAATTCTAAGTGTAAATATGGGTATCCGGCGCCGTCGCTCTGTGCCTTACTCAAACAGGGCGGCGAAGTCCTTTTAGTTAAAAAGAAGACAGTGGTTGGTCTAGTACCGGCCGACAGATATAAAGTCAACTTCGTTTTTTTAATATATATTTTACATTGGTGCAACCGGAGACTACACTTTTTGAATTGGCGCTGCAAATCGTGTTGAATAGCGCCATGAAGGGGGGCGTTAATTCGGAGTTTGAGCGAATTTTAGATTGTTGCGCAAATGAGAGTTTTGGCGTAAATCGGAAGAGGGATGGGCCGTTCACTTGTGGAGCGTAAGAGTAGTTCTCTACGATTTCGCAATTTTTTTTTTCAAAATTTATAACTTTTCATTTTTTTTGATTTGGATGAAACTTTGCCATGCACCATGCATTCTCTATGTCAAAAGAAGCAATTTTGCATCATTCGTTTTTCTATACAAATGTCCATCAATTCTTGGGGCTGATCATATTAAATTTATATGCAAATGAATGAATTTCTATATCTTCACAAGGGTGTCTTGGGCAAAGCAAAAAATCCGATTTTTTATGTTTTAGGGGACTAAAAAAGACATCTACGGAACTTTAGTGATGATGCAAAATCTAAGTGTTAACCCTTTGCTGCCCATTTTTTTCGATTTTTTTTTATTTTTCCCTTGTCATTTTGAGCAACTTCTGTTCTACGAAAAACTTTACATCTCTTGTTTTATGTTGTTTTTGTTTAATTTTTAGTTTTTATATTTGCATTTATCTTGTTTAGTTGATGTTTGTTTTTGGTAGTATTTGGCCTATTCTAGCACCTAATTTGTGATGTTTTTTACAGCCAATTTTTCATTATTTTTTTGTATGTTTTTCATTTTTTTTAAACTCTAGAACAAACCATTATCATTTAAATTGTCAAAAAATGCTTAGAGGTATAGTCTGAGACAATAGAAAAAAAAGTACAGAAAATATTAGTGGAAAACACAGCCAAGTAAAACAATCATTTTTTAAAACATTGGTAAAGTCACATAAAACAAGTCACACGTTCTACCCTATTTTTTTTTCAAATTTTAAGAGTTCTTTTTTCCATTGCTTTTTAAAGGTCGAAAATTAGTTAAAAAAAATAATTTTTGGCGAATTAGGGTACGTTATCCATTAGTGGACCCCTTTCCTATAGTGGACCCTCTGAAGGGTTTTTGATGAAAAATTCAATAAAATCACAATTTCAAGCGTGTTGTTGTCTAGAAATAATTTATTTGGCATGTTCAGCATCATTTAAAACAATGTTGGCTGTTATTGACGTGTCCTTTCAGCCAAAATAAGTGTTTTGAGTTCGACATCTGAAATCAGCCATGGCCACTAGCATTTTCACAACAAAACTGCATTTATATTTTATGATTGAATTAACCATCCAATCATTTTTTGACTGATTATTTAACTTCAGCAAGTCGAAATAATGTAAGTTTAAGGATTTTTACTAAAATAAAGCGAAGAACTGCCATTTTCGAGCAAAAATTAGGGGGGTCCAATATAGGACAACGAAATCCAAACTTTTCCAAAAGTGGACCCCTGTTAATTTAACCTTCAAAAATGAAGAAAACTGTGTATTCAAGCAAAAGTTTCTCTAAAACATACAATAAATGCTTGTTGTTATCAACCTAAACGCATATTTTTTTCAATTATGAGTATAAGTATAAGTATATTTTCATGTTAAAAGTACCAAAAATGCTGAAGCCGTAAAAAATTATAATTAATCAAAACTATAGTTAATTGTACTTAACTGAAGCATCATAATTGCAGTTTGAAATAATATTTTATAATAATAAATCAATAACAAAACATTTTTTTAAATAAATATGCGTGGTTTTATCAGCAACTGTAAACAAATCTATTATATAGTTTCGGTCAACCATTTATGTAATTAATATGGAAAAATTTGCATCAAGATTACTTTTTTTAGTTATTTTTATGTTTATAGTGGTTTTTGAAACGTTTTCTCTGATCTTTTTCGGAAATAAATGTGTTTAAATGTCTGTTAGGTTTTTTGTTGTTTAAAGCCAAATTTGTTAACAAAACATATTTGTTTATAATGAAAAGTGAGCGAAATCCAACTTTTATTCATTATATCTATCATTAGACCTACACCATGCATCAAAACATCAAATATCGGTTAAATTTGGAATAAAAATAACAGTTTGCCTATAGTGGACCCGGGTCCACAATCGGATTATGGACCCGGGTCCACTATAGGAAAAGGGGGTCCATAACAAGGCAAAAAAACTTTTTTTTCAAATGGCTATTTTGCTGCTCAAAAACAAATAACTGATGAAACAAATAGTCAAAATTGTTCAAAAGACTTCAGATTTCATTGTTTTATACAAAGGGTTATGAAAAAGTGCTTAAAATATTGAAAATTTGTGAAAAATGTGCTTCGGCTCTACTAGGGGGTCCACTAATGGTTAAAATACCCTATTAGATCGAACCCCGTCTAGAGGTGGGGTTGGATTGTAGCTGGATAAACTGAATGTGTTCAACTGATCATAACTCGGAAATTACTGGTCCGATTTTCAATCGACTTTTCTTTGCATTCCCTATGTCAAAAGAAGCAATTTTGCATCATTTGTTTTTCCATACAAGTCTGCCCGTGGGAGTCGCTCAACCTGCATTCCTGTCACACATGAGGTCTGCACAGCTGATTCCACGTAGATTTTTCCCGCCAGTAATGACAGGAAACGTTGACAAACGGAATATGTGCCAAAATCATAAGTGGTTTTTAACATATGAAGGGAAATCATCGTGAACTGGAACTGCCGGTCGTTAGCCCGGGTAAAGTGGAAACGTTGAGATTATTGCTGTCCTCTGCTCTCATCTCGCAAAAAACCATACAGAGATCCACGTCCCATTCAACCGGCTCCGTGGCTTAATGGTTACGTCTTCTGTCTCCCAAGCAGAAGGTTCTGGGATCAAATCCCGGTCGGTACCTTTGAAATTAGGAATTAGGAATTTGAATATGGATAAAAACTAAAATGAAGCAGGTGGGATTCGAACTCACAACTTTGGATTGATGGTCTTGGGACGCTAAGCAGTCGACCATCAGAAGGTTTACACTCTAGCAGTGAATTGATCCGTAGTGTTGAAACATGTTATCTTTTCATATTAAATACGCGCTGATCCCTGATTTGCCTGAGGAGATTGGAAGTCTAAATATAGATCGAGTTTCCTTCAGATGCTTGCTTCTATGTTTAGGCGGGGCCGAACAATGCCCAGCGACCTCGGAATTGGACCGCAAGGAGCTCTGTCATTCTGAAATGGGTCGTTGGAAGCAGCGCGAGGGCTGTCACCACCTAATACCCCGGGACTGAGATAAGTTGTATCAGCATTCGGCATATACACAGTCTGATACAAATTATACTTTCCCATAATTTCGCTACCGGTTAGCGGGTATTGGATTGGATCACACACACACACACATTTGTTTTTCCATACAAGTCTCCATACAATTTTGAGGGCTGGAATGGGTATGTAAACGTATGAAATTTTTGAAAAAAAAAACGTATGAAATTTTGTATCTTTGGACGGAATTTTCTGAAAATCTGAAAAATTAGATAAGAAACTTCATTTTTGGGTCAAACATTTGTAACAGACTTTTTGAGTATAAAAAATGAAAAAAGATAATTTTGAATATATTTCTATCGATTCCTTGACTTTCCTGAAGAAACGTCCTAGAAAATCGATAAAAAGTAACAAAGTTGCTACAGGAAACAAAGATATATCTCGATTTACCCCAGAAAATGTTCCGAAAAGGCACCTCTCTCATAAACAAAATTTAAAAAATGATAACATAACAACATAATAAAAAAATACTATCAACGCCTGAAAAGCACCATAGAAATGATGAAAATATTTTGAAAATAAGATTTCAAAGAAAGTTTCACAACACGTAAAAAAAATAATCAAAAAAAGTTAGCTTAAGCAACATAAAAATGATAAAAAGTTGCGCCTTGTGATAAAATAAAAATGTTAAATAAAACAATTTGACTACCTTTATGAAAATAAAATTTCACTAGTGGTGCCCTCATGACAAAATAAAAAAAATGAAAAAGTAGAGCAACATAACAAAAGATCAAAGATATTTTGAAAAAAGGACTTTACCAGCGGCGTTTTGTTAAAATAAAAACAAAATAAAATTATTTGACTATCGGTGCTCCTCAAGCTATAAAGACTGTTCAAAACTAGTCAAACAAAGTGTGCCAACCGGCGCAAAAATTGTTGTAGCTAGAACGTTAAACAGAATTTTTATTTTGTTATGTTATCGTACGCCAAACTTTGTTTGGCTCTTATTAAACAGTCTTTATGTTGCTTTGTCATAATAGCGTTTCCAGTAAAATCTTATTTTTAAAATATTGCTATCATTTTTAAGCTGCTTTGGGCACCGATTAATCATCTTTTTTTTCAATAATTTTACCAATTCTTTCCCCACTCTTAAGGGCGCCTCCAGTAAAACTTACATATTGAGAATTTCATTTTCCATATCGAGAATTTGCATGAATTTTTTAAGTCGTAGGGGCGCCTCAAGTCAAATTTTTCATATCGAGAATTTGCATGATTTTTTTTTAGTCATAAGGACGCCTCCAGTCAAATTTTCATAACAAAATTTGTATGATTTTTTTGAAGTCGTAGTGGCGCCTCCCATTAAATTTTCATATTAGGAATTTTCATAAAAATGCGCCTTCAGTCAATTTTCAAAATAAGAAATTTTATGATTTTTTTAAAGTCGTAGGGGCGCTTCCTGTCAAAATTTTAATATTAAAAATTTGTTTAAAAAAAATTTAAGTCGTAGGGGCGCCAACAGTTAAATTTTCATAATAAGAATTTGTATGATTTTTTAAGTCATAAGGGCGCCTCAATCCAAGTTGCCATATGCCTTTAAAGTCGTAGGGGCGTCTTCAGATATATTTTTACATTGAAAATATGTATTTAAAAAATAATTCATAGGGCGCTTCCAGTCAATTTTTTATATCCAGAATTTGCATGATTTTTTAAGTCGTAGTTGATGAGAATATGTTTAAACAAATTAGATCGTAGGGGCGCCTCCAGTTAAATTTTCATATTGAGAATTTTCATAAGAATGTTTCATTCATAGTCATAGGTCAAATTTTCATAATAAGAATTTGTATGATTCTTTTTTTAATCATAAGGGCTCCTCCAATAACATTTTCATAATAAAATTTGTGTGATTTTTTTAAAGTCGTAGTGGTGCCTCCAATCAATTTTTCATATCGAGAATTTGCATGATTTTTTTAAGTCGTAGGGGTGCCTCCAATTCAATTTTCATATCGAGAATTTTCATAAAAATGTTTCAGTCGTAGGGGCGCCTACAATCAAATTATAATATCGAGAATTTTCATGTTTTTTCAAGTCATAAGGGCGCCTCCATTCAATTTTTCATATCGAAAATTTGCATGATTTTTTTAAGTCGTTATGAAGCCTCTAATTAAATTTTCATATTGAGAATTTTCATAAAAATGTTTAAGTCATAGAGGCGCCTCCAGTCAATTTTGATAATAGTTAGGTCCAAGCACTCGCCGAGACCAGACGTTAAATTTTTGTCGTTTATCGCATCGCACACTTCGGTGTTGCTTTGCTGGCTCGTCAGCCGCCTGACGACAGTGCAATCTTTTCGCATATCGTGCCAGATTTTGCGAACATGTCCAGTGTGCGAATCCGCGAAAACACCTTCAAGCTGTGCTTGAAGAACTTTCCCAAGCGACCAGCATACGAAGAAATTCATGCATTCGTGCATGATAAAGTGGGGCTCAAGCCTACCCAGGTGACCCGGCTACAGATGAACCACTCTCAAAACTGCGTACACATCAAGTGCGTAGACCTGAAGACTGCCCAAGATGCTGTGATCAACCACAATGACCGCCACGAGTTGGTTGTCGACAAGAAGCGGATCAAGGTGCGACTTATGATGGACGATGCGGGGGTTGAGATCAAAATCCATGATCTGTCCGAGAACATTCGGAACGAAGAGGTTGCTGCCTACCTGAAACAGTATGGCGACGTGCTGTCTGTCAGGGATGTAGTTTGGAGTGAAAGCTTCAAGTACAAAGGGGTCAACACTGGTGTACGAGTCGCAAAAGTGGTGCTACGAAGACACATCAAGTCTTTCGTAACAATTCTTGGTGAGACCACTATGATTAGCTATCGCACACAGCCACAAACGTGTCGCCATTGCCACAATCAGTTACATCCCGGCAGTTCTTGCGTCGAAAACAAGAAATTGCTAGGACAAAAGCAAGACCTGAACAAAAGACTTGACCTTGCTCGCAACCAGCACAGCGCTGGATCAAGCTACGCAGATTTGTTGGGTCGTATGGAAGAGGCCGCGACTCCACTGATGCCCCAGTTCACACCAACAAACCTGACACGGCTACATGAGCAGCTACGCGGCGTGGCAGCAGAGGGAGTCGAGGCAAGCTCCTCCCTCTCAGCAACCGCCCCGTGTCCCCCACCTCGCGCCGAAGGAGATGTGAGCAGTGCAGTTGTACCAATGGAGCAGTCCGCGATCGAGCAGGCCGTGGTCGAGCAGGCCGTGGTCGAGCAGGCCGCGATCGAGCAGGCCGCGATCGAGCAGGCTGCGATCGAGCAAGCCGCGATCGAGCAAGCCGCGATTGAGAAGGCCGCGATCCAGCAGGCCGCGAACGAGCAGGCCGCGAACGAGCAGGCCGCGATCGAGCAGGCCGCGAACGAGCAGGCCGCGATCGAGCAGGCCGCGAACGAGCAGGCCGCGATCGAGCAGTCGGAGTTGGAGCAGTCAGCGATGGAGCTTGATGTACAAAGTGATGAGGCGAAAAACGATGGAATCTCGAGCGTACCAAACGATCAATCCACCCAACAGGCTGAAGGTGGAATGTCGGTAGAAGCCGATGCTTGTTCTTCCTCGGTGAGTGCGTTTGTCTTCACTCCTCCCCTCCCAGCTCCTTCCCTTCCCAATGATCCCCTAATGCAGATTTCTGACTCAGAATCAACCACTGACTCCTCCCAAGAGGTGGACGGTGCTCCGTTCCAGAAGGTGAAGCGGAAAAAACGGGGCCGCCCAAAAAAGCCCAAACTTGACGCGTAGACCCACTCCTCCAACCCCACAATGTCCAATAATCCCTTGAGCTACAACATCGCTAGCATAAACATTAATGCTATATCTAATGAAAACAAGCTCCAAGCCCTACACACTTTCCTCCGTCTCACAGATCTAGATATTGTTCTCTTACAAGAGGTAGAAAACCCAAACATGTGTATTCCCGGATTCATTGTGATACCAAATGTCGACAGTGCAAGAAGAGGTACTGCTGTTGCCCTTAAATCACACATTCCATACTCTAACGTTCAGCGCAGTTTAGATAGCCGGATTATTACGGTCAAACTTGGTAGTTCGGTTACTATCTGTAATGTCTACGCACCATCAGGTACACAGAACCAGTCCGCCCGTGAATTTCTTTTCCGACACTCTCTACCCTTCTATCTACAGAACTCTGCCCCAAATCTTGTCGTTGGTGGTGATTTTAATTGTGTGATAACCACCAAAGATGCAACAGGTTGCAACAACTTTAGTAACTCTCTTAAAAGATTCATTGATAGTCAAAACTTAATTGATTAATGGGATCATTTGAATAGAAATGCTGTGGTATTCAGTTTTGTCCGTCCAAATTCAGCTTCGCCCTTGGACCGAATATACTTATCCCAATCCCTCGCTCCGCATCTTCGCTCGACTGATTTCTTTGCAACCTGTTTCTCTGATCATAAAGCGTTTAAAGTGAGATGTTGTTTGCCTGATCTCGTTGGAAATGGCCACGGTCGAGGGTACTGGTCGATTCGATCTCATGTCCTCACGGAGGAAAACTTGGCTGAGTTTGAGGAAAAGTGGACGAGGTGGCTACGCGAACGACGAAACTACACGAGTTGGCTGGGATGGTGGATTGAATGCGCCAAGCCCAAGATTCGCAGTTTCTTCAGATGGAAGACAAATCAAGCATTCCGAGAATTCCACGCAACGAACGAGCTTCTGTACGCCAGGCTGCGGACGGCGTACGACGAGCTGCTGTCAAACCCAGGATCAACAGCTGAAGTGAACAAGATCAAAGCAGAAATGTTGTTGCTGCAGAATCGTTTTTCCAAGGCGTTCAAAAGGATCAACGACAAGTTCGTCGCTGGAGAGAAGATCTCGTCATTCCAGCTCGCAGATCGAAACACACGTAAAAGAAAAGCGCAATAAACTCCATCCGACATCGAAATCACCTGCTCACAGACCCAGCGGAAGTCCAAAACCACATCCTGGACTACTACAAAACGCTCTACTCGTTGGAAAATGCTATCCCGAACACCAACTTCCCTACAAATCGTGCCATTCCGCCGGGATCGGACAGTAACGAGCGGATGATGGAGGAAATTACCACTGAGGAGATCTACTTCGCAATCAAGTCCAGCGCGTCACGGAAGTCACCAGGAAGCGACGGTGTCCCTAAGGAGTTTTACCTGAGAGCATTCGACATAATCCATAGGCAATTGAATCTAATCCTAAACGAAGCGCTTTGTGGCAACATTCCGAGCAACTTTGTTGAAGGGGTTGTTGTGCTGGCGAAAAAGAAAACCGACGAGGACACGATCAAAGCTTACAGGCCGATATCCTTGCTAAACTTTGATTATAAGCTACTGGCGCGTATCCTGAAGCAACGTCTGGAGAAAGTCATGGAAGAAAACCACATCTTGAATGCTGCACAGAAATGCTCAAACCAACATCGGAACATCTTCGAAGCCCTAAATGCCGTAAAAGACCGTGTAGCAGAATTCAACTGTCGAAAAAGATCGGGCAGACTCATCTCCTTTGACCTAGATCACGCCTTTGACCGTGTGAGTAGGAGTTTCTTGCTGGTTGTGATGCGGAGCATGAATTTTCACCCCGGGTTTGTAAGTCTTCTTGATAAGATCATGAGTGTGTCGTCGTCTCGGCTCCTCATAAACGGAAATCTGTCCTCCCCATTCCCCATCCAACGTTCCGTGCGGCAAGGTGATCCACTAAGCATGCACCTTTTGTCCTGTACCTACATCCTCTCCTTGAAAAAATCCTCCAAATCTGCGACAACCCTCACGAGTTGGTGGTTGCCTACGCGGACGACATCTCCGTTATCGTTGCGGATGATCACAAGCTGGACCAGATCAAGCAAGCGTTTGCAGATTTCGGACTGTGTTCGGGAGCTGTGCTGAACACCAACAAAACCGTCTCTATCAACATCGGTAGGCAGCAAGGCGGACGACGAACACCCAGCTGGCTGAACGTCAGCGACTCGGTGAAGATTCTCGGAATAAGTTTCTTCAACTCCCTCAAGCAAACAATCAACTTCAACTGGGGGGAAGTCATACGGAAGACCTCTCAGCTGATGTGGATCTTCAAACCACGGGTTCTCACGGTCTTCCAAAAAGTGATACTAGTGAATACCTATATCACCTCCAAGCTTTGGTTTATGGCCTCGATACTTAGCATCCCCAACGCAGCCGTTGCAAGGATGACGTCGCAAATTGGAAGCTTCATTTGGGAGCGCTACCCGACACGTGTGGCAATGGAGCAGCTTGGTCTTCCAATCGACCAAGGAGGCCTCAACCTGCATCTTCCGATGCAAAAATGCAAAGCTTTGCTGATCATCCGCTTTGTGCACTGCCAAACCAACATGCCGTTTGCTGAGTCCTTTGGAAGTCAGCTGAAAAATCCTCCCAACCCCGCTGGCGTTCCCGCACTGTACCCTTGCCTGAAAACGCTGGCACGGGAGCTAGCCTACCACCCACCTCGGCTTGCCGAAAACCCTTCAACCACATCGTTGCTGTCTTTCTTCAGAGAAAAGGCAAACACACCGAAGATCATTGAGGAAAACCAAGACATCTCATGGAAAAGAGTTTAGCGCAACATCAGATGTAGGGAGCTTACGTCTGCAGAGAAATCTTCTTACTACCTGCTCATTAATCAGAAGATACCACATGCAGCACTTTTGTTTAGGCAAAACCGAGTTAGTAGCAACTTTTGCGAAATGTGCCCCCAAGCAGTTGAAGACTTGGAGCACAAATTTTCACAGTGTGTCAGGACTGTTCACTTGTGGGACTTTCTCAAGTCAAAATTAGAGTCGATTTTGAACAGGAGAGTAACATTTAAAAACTTAGTGCTACCAGAGATGAAAAATGTTAGTCCATCAGCTAAAAACAAGGCTCTAAAAATAACATATGTAAACTATGTGCTAGAAGCCACTAGCTCGTTAACAGTAGGCGCACTAGAATTTGTTTTACAGTGTAATTGTCTCTAAAATGTAAAGTGAAAATGTTCTAATAAACGTGTTTAAAAAAAAAAAATAATAAGAAATTTTATGATTTTTTTAAAGTCGTAGGTTTCGCATCCATTACATTTTTCATGATTTTTCAAGTCGTAGGGGCACCTCCTGTCAAATTATTAATATTGAGAATTTGTTTTAAAAAATTGAGCCGTAGGGGTGGCACCAGTTAAATTTTCATAATAAAAATTTGCATGATTTTTTTAAGTCATAAGGGCACCTCCAGTCAATTTTTATAATAGAATTAATACGATTTTTTTAAAGTCGTAGGGGCGCCTCCATTCAATTTTTCATATCGAGAATTTGCATGATTTGTTTAAAACGTAGGGGCGCCTCCAGTCAAATTTTTATATTGCATATTCGTATTGAAAAAAATTAAGTCTTAGGGGCGCGTCCAGTTAAATTTTCATAATTTTCATAAAAATGTTTCAGTCAAATTTTTCATATTTAGAATTTGCATGATTTTTTAAGTCATAAGGGTGCCTCCAGTCAAATTTTCATAACAATATTTGTATGATATTTTTAAGTCGTAGGGGCGCCTCCGCTCATTTTTTCATATCGAGAATTTGCATGAGTTTATTAAGTCGTAGGGGCGCCTCCAGTCAAATTTTTATATTGCATATTCGTTGACCGGGACCGTGGTGTAGGGGTAAGCGTGATTGCCTCTCACCCAGTCGGCCTGGGTTCGATCCCAGACGGTCCCGGTGGCATTTTTCGAGACGAGATTTGTCTGATCACGCCTTCCGTCGGACGGGAAGTAAATGTTGGCCCCGGACTAACCTAAAAAGGTTAGGTCGTTAGCTCAGTCCAGGTGTAGGAGTCGTCTCCCTGGGTCCTGTCTCGGTGGAGTCGCTGGTAGGCAGTTGGACTAACAATCCAAAGGTCGTCAGTTCGAATCCCGGGGTGGATGGAAGCTAATGTGTAAAAAGAGGTTTGCAATCATTGCCTCAACAATCAAGCCTTCGGACACTAAGTTTCGAGTGGGAATCTCGCAATCGAGAACGCCAAGGCAATGCTGTAGAGCGAACAATTTGATTTTTTGATTCGTATTGAAAAAAATTAAGTCTTAGGGGCGCGTCCAGTTAAATTTTCATAATTTTCATATAAATGTTTTAGTCATAGGGGCGCCTCCAGTCAAATTTTTCATATTGAGAATTTGCATGATTGTTTTAAGTCATAAGGGCGCCTCCAGTCAATTTTCATAATAAAATTAATATGATTTTTTTAAAGTCGTAGGGGCGCCTCCATTCAATTTTTCATATCGAGAATTTGCATGATTTGTTTAAGACGTAGGGGCACCTCCAGTCAAATTTTTATATTGCATATTCGTATTGAAAAAAAATAAGTCTTAGGGGAGTGTCCAGTTAAATTTTCATAAACATGTTTTAGTCATAGGGGCGCCTCCAGTCAATTTTCATATTCATATTGAGAATTTGCATGATTTTTTTAAGTCATAAGGGCGCCTCCAGTCAAATTTTCATAACAATATTTGTATGATTTTTTTTAAGTCGTAGGGGCGCCTCCACTCATTTTTTCATATCGAGAATTTGCATGATTTTATTAAGTCGTAAGGGCACCTCCAGTCAAATTTTTATATTGCATATTCGTATTGAAAAAAATTAAGTCGTAGGGGCGCGTCCAGTTAAATTTTCATAATTTTCATAAAAATGTTTTAGTCATTAGAGCGCCTCCAGTCAAATTTTTCATATCGATTTGAAAAAAAAATCTCTTTGGCATTTTATCAACATAGCTAAAAAAAATCGGGGGGCCGAGGGGCGCATGGGGTGTAACTAACTTAATTTGCCAGGGGGGGGGATTAAACCCCTAAACCCCCCCCCCCCCTTGTACACGGCCCTGGCTGACACTGACAACTAGGTGTATTCTTCTCCGCCCGACTCAGCGTCACATGGCATGGTTCCTTGCAAATTCCGAAATGTCCCCAAGTGGCCAACGGTAACCGGTGACCCGTTCCGGAGTGGCCAGGTTGGGCCAGAGGACATTGGTACCACTTAAAACGGTCACAGTTTATAATTTGATGAATTTTGATACGTCACATGACATGGTTCCTTGCAAATTCCGAAGTGTCCCCAAATGGCCACCGGTAATCGGTGACCCGTTCCGGAGTGGCCAGGTTGTTCCAGGATCCGTTGGCTGCCCTCGAATTGGGCAGGTTCCCGGTATTTGTCATTTGCGGCCAAAAATTCCAAAATTGGTTAAATTATCTAATTTTGCCATCCGAATGACTGACTGTAGAAAACTAAATCCGGTCAAGAGCCAAAATTAAATAGTTCGTCACGTAATCATTGAATGGTACCCTACAACTGTCACTTTCCCGTTGAATAATTTCTGAACGTTCTTCGTCTCTGTTTCAAAGCTGTGGCTACGCCCACAAATTCATGTTTTTTGTTCGCATGAGCGTGAACAAATCGTCGCTAACATTTCAATAAGCGCCATGAACATAGGCTTTGCGTGAGACATAACGCTTATTGAAATGTTAGCGACGAAATGTATGATTTGTTTCCTAATACCATGAACGATGTTTATGAATAGGGGATTAGGAAAAACGTAACCAGACCTGGCGTTACGGTTTTTCGTGAACAAACGTTCATGAAAATCGATTGCAAACATGCATTTGTTCACGTTGCAAAATCTTATCATAAAATTTGCTTTGTTTCAATTTTCATGGTACGTTGTTCACGTTTACGCGAACGGACTTTTTTGCATGTAGATTGTTGTGCAATAAAGTGCAACCCAAGTATCGTGGCTATCTCTTATGCTAGGTTTCTACTCGAAAAATGAAGTTTACTGAGTGCCATCAACATATCTTCCAATATTGTCAATTTATCTTTAAGAAATGTGCCAGGTATTGTTGACAGGGATTTCAAGCACTTTTAGTGCAAAATAAGCAATTTGAAGAAAAACAACAATAGAAACAGCACTCACAATATGGGATTAAAAATGAGAAATTGGTCAAAAGTGTAAAATACAGCTCGATGCTAAACTGCCGGTTGTCCTTGTGAGTAATTCTTTTATTTAATTACAGTTGAAAATCAATCAACTACATTCAAAAAGTTCAAAACACACATTAGTATTTTTTAGAAAGAACTGTGCAAGCTAGGCAGCTTTTATTTTTTATTTATTTTGTAAAATATACTAATTCCATGTTTAAGAAAAAATTTAAGTTTACTTTGATTTGTTTGTTTTATTAAGAACTAGATACTGAAACATAAATAAAAATTGGCAAAACCACAAAAAAAACAATATTTTTCAACATTTTTTTTTTTAAATCGCTGCATCTTCACAAGGATTGGAAATAGGACATTGGTCAATATGGAGATTCTTATATAACATTGTTTGATAAATTGACTTTTGAAAAATTTTGACATTTAGACGACTTAAAAAACAGTTTCAGTAAATGATTTTTGTATTGTGTTATTTTTTTATTTTTTATTGTTTATTCGTCAAGCTTATGTAGACTACTTACAATTTTCTTACATACTAGATATTATTTCTATTGTACAGATTTTTTCGTAGTTCCGGTTTAGACATGTCGAAATGTATGTACTGTGAATTTTCATTATAAAAGCGCATCATTTGATTTAATGGCGAATTTTTTAAATAATTTGTCGTGTATGCAGTTATTCTAAAAAGTTGTGAATGTCTAAGAGTACGGCTTGGTTCATGAATACTATTGCGTATTACTGAAAATAATGCTGCTGACTGTATGCGTTGAGAAATAATGTCGTTGATGAAAGAGAGCATGGCAAATTTACGACGTTCTTGTAATGATTGTATGTTTATGAGCATGCAGCGTGCTTCATACGATGGGAGAGGAAATGCAGTCCAGTTAAGTTTACGTAGTGCGTACAGTAAGAATTGTTTTTGGACAGATTCAATACGTGCTTGGTGTACGGCATAGTATGGATTCCAGACGATACTACAGTATTCCAAGAGTGGCCTGACATACGTTATATAGAGTAATTTAATAGTATACGGGTCCTGGAAGTTGAATGCAAAGCGCTTTATAAAGCCTAATGTACTTTTTGCCTTGTTTATTATTGTGTTATAGTGTTCTACAAAAGTTAGTTGTGAGTCTAGGATGACACCTAGATCACGTACTACTTTGCATTTTTCTACTGGTTGGTTTCCTAATAATACTGTTATGTTTGGTGTTTCATGTTTTCTGCTGAAGGCAATGGAATTACATTTCTTTACATTCAATTGGAGTAGGCTTTTACTACACCATGTGTAGAAAAGATTAATTTCGTTTTGGAATACATGACTGTCATTGGCATTTCCTATTTCCATATACAATTTCATGTCGTCTGCATATACAAGTACGTTAATTTTTTTAAGAATGAAGGAAATGTCGTTTACATACAAGATGAAAAGAAGAGGTCCTAGATGGGATCCTTGCGGAACCCCAGAGGTGACGTGAATTGATTCCGATAGTACATTTTGGAAGCGAACAATTTGTTCGCGCTTAGTCAAATATGACTTAAGCCATTCCAAAAGATTCGGTTGAATTCCAGTTTTCTGCAGTTTGAAGATTAATAATGGTATGTCGATTCTGTCAAATGCCTTACTAAAGTCTGTGTAAATTGCTTCTACGAAATTGCGATTATGCATTGCATTCAGTGTAAAATTTACAAATTCTAAAAGGTTGGTGCTAGTAGAGCGGCCTTTAAAAAAGCCGTTCTGTTTACATGTGATGCGGTTTTTACTTGCTGAAAGATTTTTTCATTTATAATAGATTCGAAAAGTTTTGGAATGCAAGACAAAAGGGCAATTCCGCGATAATTACGTATGTCTGATTTTGGGCCTGACTTGAAAATAGGCACCAAAAAGACTTTTCCATGTTTGTGGGAATTTTCCAGTATTTATTGACATGTTGAAAAGATGATGCAGTGGATATGTCAATTCTTCTGCAAGGTTCTTTAGGAATGCAGGTGCTATTCCGTCGGGTCCTGGTCCTTTTGATGAGTCTAAGTCCTTCAATGCCTGGCGTACTTCCGTTTCTGACAAAGAATTGACTGAGACGTCATTTGGAAATTCCGGTATATATGAAAAGTAGTCGCGGTCGCGGTCTTCTTCGGAAAATGAGGTGTATACTTCTTTGAAAAATTTTGAAAAAAGATTGCAAATTTCTTTTGAGTTACTGCCTACATTTTCGTCCAGTTGCATTTGCGATGGGAAGTTACTACTTTTGGATTTGGATTTTACGTAATTAAAGAAATTTTTCGGGCATGATTTGACTTCAGATTCGACTTTACTATTATATTCTTCGTTGGCAGAATTGAGTGCCGAAAAAAAATGGTCGGAAATATTTAGATAATTCAGAAGATTTGTGTCATTTGTATTGTTTCTGTATAGTTTGTAGGCTTTTTGTTTTCTGTTTTTTAAATTTCTTAGTTGTGGAGTGAACCACACTGGGTATTTATTGCCTGTGTTATTACGTCGTCTTCTTTTAGTAGGTACGGTTTCAGATGTTATAGTGTTAATTTCCGTATAGAATTTTCCTACTAATTCGTCGACATTTCCTTCATTATTAAATAAATTTTGCCAGTCAATTGCAAGTAGTTTACGTTTGGCTTCTACAAAGTTTGTTTTATTGTATTCCAGGACTTCTTCATATTCCCAGTCAATGGGCAAAGTGTTTTTATGGACATAAATAGAATATTCAATTGCTGTATGGAAGACTTCATTCTTCCAAAGGGGGGTTACAGATTCTTGTACATGAAAGTCTTCAATACAGTTAGTGAATAAAAGGTCTAAAAATGAATTTCTTTGGTTTTTACATGATTGATTTGGAAAAGTCCATAATTTGCAATATTGTCAAAGAGAAAATGCAAAGTTTCATTTTCCCCAATGACTGGGAGAAGAATTGCTTCATTTTCTTGGTCAGATATAAATTCGACTTTGCTTTGATTAAAGTCGCCATAAATGTGAAGTTTTACTTCCGGTTCCATTTTGATGTTATGATTTCTACTGTTTTAAAGAATAGTTCATACGACTGTTTATTTGCATGGTCCGGCGGAAAGTATACTGATGCAAAAATGTGTACTTGGCCTGCAATAGTGGCTTTGGCCCAGACTTGTTCAAATTGAAAATGTTTTTCAGTTACAATTTCTTTTGGATTAAGTCTGGCATTTATGGCTAAGAGGACGCCGCCTCCTGACTTTTTCTGACTGAGATTTAAATTTCTATTGCCTAGGAATACAAAATAATTGTTTCCAAAAATTTCTTCAGGGTGGACGCTTTCGTCCCAGTTAGTTTCAGTTCCAAGAATAATGTCGAAAGAATGTGAGAGAATGTTTAAAGAAATTTCTTCATTTTGCCTGGGCTTTTCATGCGATTGAAATTCTGACAATAAATTAGAATTTCATTCGCATTCTGTTGTTCCGTTGAAGAAATTTTTGGAGACATACTTAAATTATTAATAGTACTTACTGCCTCTTGCGAGGGTGTCATTTCTTCTTCCGTGTTAGAAGGCGTCAATGCTTGTAAAAATTCGACGATGTAGTCGGCAGGTAAAATTTGTTGGCGGCTTCGCGCGAATGCTGCAGGTATTGAAGTCTTCTAGTTGTTACATATTTCCTGTAGGTTTCCAGGTCGGTGAGGGTTTGCTTAGGTGAAATTCCAATTGTTGAATTGTATTTCATGAAGATGTTCATAAGATGTTCAGGTTCAGTAGGCAGGCCATTGGATGCAAAAAAGACATGCATGCTGGTTAGTGTTAGTCCGTCTATGCAGATGTCCGGTTTTTGGTCCTTCAGATACGCCAAGTATAGTCTGAGATTGTCATAGACTTTAATTTCGCGGAGTCTGGCCAGCAGGAAACGGCCATCGCCGACTGCAGACTGTTCAGTTAGGCGTACTATGGGCGGCTTCATTGGGTCCAGACAGAACATACTGTCTGTTACTTCAGGAGTTTGTGATGACGTTTTTGCTGGCTGCGGCGTGGTGGCGTTTAGAGGTGGGACGATTGGCGTTTTCCTTCCGGTAGGGGTTGATGGTTTCCCTTTTCGGAAGTTGATGAAGTTTGAATTCGATGTAGTTGGAGGTTGGCCAGAAAATTCGACCCTTGCCTGGTCTAGAAGTTCCTTGTCGGACAATTTGGTTGACGAATGAGTGAAAAAGTTGCTGCTACTTGCGTTGTCCTGGTCGAATTGATTGTCCTTTAAGTTAAAATGTGGCGTACTTGGGTTTCGGCCTGCGTCAGAGTTGCAGTTGGTCTGGTGCTGTTGCCGACGAAGATGTTGATGTGATTGTTGTTGCTGTTGCCGGCGTTGCTGATGATGTTGTTGTGATTGTTGTTGTTGCTGGTGCTGAATTTGTTGACGATGTTTTCGGTTGCGGCGACGTGCTTTTTCGGCTTCCTTTTCCTGAAGACGGCGAGTCCGCTGCCTGGCGTCGAAGTCGGTCCAGTCTGGCTTCAAATTTTTTGCTGCCGATAAGTCGCCAGCCAGATTCGATTTCCAGTACGGTTTGTTCGTTTAATTCTTCTGCCAGTGATTTTTGCCGGACTTCAATTTCATTGTCTTGCAGTTTATTGATGGATGAAGTGAGGGCCCTCACTTCATCGTGGACTGCTAAAATTATGTCCGAGGGGCATTTTTCTGCTGAGGCAATTGTTTTAATTATGTCATCCCGGTGGGATGACGTAATTTCCTGGATACGGCAGAATGATTCAGCGAGTTTATGATTCTGGTCCGAGGTGGTGTCTTCAAATGCTTTTCTGACTTCGTTTAAGGGGAAGTCCATTGCCGGTGCCTGTGTTAATACTGCCGAAAGTATTCGACTTGCGATTTCTGCAGATTTCTTAATTTCTTCCTGCAGGCCTATGATTTTATTATGCAGTTCATTAAGGGCTTCTTGGTTTGTCTTGTCATTGGTCTTGATGTGAGTCAAGATCATATGACTGCCTTCTAAATGATGCTGCATTATTTTTCTAATGTCGATTTCCATATGTAGGTTATTTCGACAAAGGCTGCATATAGGAAGTACATGTAGTTGCAAGTCGTCTTCGGAGCCACGTTTGACCCCAATACAGGCTGCGTGAAATTGTCGATTACAAATGCCCGTACAGTTCCAGAGGTATTGTTGGTCGAAGGGTGAAGAGCACGTCGGCACATAGCACTGCATTTTGCTTACGTTTGTTAATAAGTGCACACGCGACGCGCGACAAAAAAATAAATATGTTTACGTTTACGTTTGTGGACTGGGTCAGTGAAGGTAAATAAAAATAAGGTGTAGAGCGAATTAAAAAACGCGTCCGTCCGGTAAAAAGACTCAACTGCAAGTTAGGAGAGACATATCATCCTGTATTTTTCGTGAGTCTTTTTGTAACATCTTAGGCTACACAGTCAAAAAAAAATCATGGTAAAATTTCATCTAAAACCCGCACGGCCAACTCACCGCTGTGAAAACTGAACGATCAAAGCCGATGTAGCTCTACCCCAGTCAAATCAATCCGAATTCTGAAACGGAATCTAATTAGAATCGTTACAAATTCCGTTTCAAACGCAACAACCGGTTCGAACACGGAACCGGTTGTTGCGTTTGAAACGGAATTTGTATACGATTCTAATTAGATTCCGTTTCAGAATTCGGATTGATTTGACTGGGACGTATCTCGTAAATCGTATATGTACTCGACTTCTTGTTTTTTTGGGACACGCTAATGTACCGTATATGCAGTAGATACAGTATACAATTTACGGAACACATAGACACGGGTATGAATCTTCAAGCAATTTCAATATGGCGACTTGTATCAGAAGAAAGTGAGGCATTTTCGCTAGTTCTCACTGTTCTGTGTTCTGCGTGCACGTCCGCAAACATCGACCACACACATACTAACACAAAGCACCACCAAGAGGCAAAGGTGATTACACGGAAAGACCCGCCGGGGCAAATCTAAGAAAATCTTGGTTAATTTAACTAAAAGTATGGATTAAGTTTTTACACAGCTTTTTTCAACAATCGATTGTTGATTTTGTTAACCCGAAATTGCTGACCACCGGTCATTAAAATTAACTAAAAAAAATTGTTGGAATTGCCATTTTTGTTGGTTAAATGGCCGAAAAAAATTCTAGCAGTCGACTGCTAGAATATTTTTTTCAGAAAATTAACTAAAAAATTCATGTTTTCAGCTGAAATATTGTGGAATATTCTGTTAAAAACTGGCTGGGAAATGTTTTTCAACTATTTTTCAACCATTTTTTTTCGTTGTATTAACCGAAATATTTTTGCATGCAGCAAATTATTAGTATTTTATAACAAAACATTTCTTAATTAGACATAATTTATGTAAGTGTTGAAATATATTTTCTTTAATTATCTAACAATATAGGCTTGGCCGAATTTCTAGCTATATTTTAACTATTGTCTTACTTGAATACAGAAAAATATTCGTACATGTAGTCAATAATTAGCTGTTCCCGCATAATCAAAAACCATCGGGGGAATAGTCCAAACTATATTACTACTAAAAGAGATGTAGTTACCACATACTTAACCATTATCATATAGTTACGGCACTATACAAAACCATAACGAAACTGATCGTCAAATGATGACGTTTTTATTGAAGTAAATCTAATGATTCTAACTATTTTTGAACTATTTGGGGTACAATAACCTTACACTAAACAGTTCGGATTGTTTAGACAACGTGACTCAACGAAAAAATGTACAAGTCCAAATAGTTCAAACAATTTATCAACTTTATTGAGAACAATATAGCAAAATTCCAGATTTTTTGATTTTTATAGTCAGAACCTGTAAGAACTAAAAACCTACTATAAATGCTATAGTAGAACACAATTGATGGCGGCCACATTTTTTCGATAAGTTTGTATAATCCAAATAATTTGTCAACTTACATGAAGTAAAATTACTATACACCATACTATTTTGAATTAAAAATTTCTATAAGTCCAAATAGTTCAAACAATATTTCAACAGTATGGAGTACAATTACAGTTTGTTATATAATCCAACTATATGTTAAACGATTGGTACAAAATTTCAACTTTTATCAAGTTAATTGATCACAGTCGATTCCTCTGGATGATAGAGAACCTTCAACACCCCACTTCTCCTCAGATTATCAGAAAACTCCCCAAAGAAGAAAAATGTTACGAGGGCTCATGAAATTGACTTTCAAGAAAAAGTAGGCATGCTGTTCTTACCATACACCAAAAATATGTGTACTACATGGTGGACTATTACTGTTCACTATAAAATGAGTCAATTGTTTGGACTACTTGGACTTATCGAAAATACTTGCCCCGAGCTTGCTCCCTTCTAACACAACATGTCACCAAAACCACTGAAAAACCACCAACAGATATAGATCAATCGGATAAGGCGGCAGCAGTTCGGCAGCAATGTAAATAACATCACATATAATGGCGGTAAACATTCACCAACTATCGATAGAACTTAAAAATCAAATTTGATTATATCCGAAGTAGTTATCACAACAATTGTAGGGTTCATTTTTGCGGTCTTTTTTAAAGTGTCGGCAAAGTAGTGTCGGTAAAGTAGTTTTTCAGAAACTATATAGGGAATAGTCAATTTTTTGGGCAATGACTATCTGACGTAAAATCCAAGTTTATAAAAATATTTACATATGTATGAAAACCTCATATAGTTTTCTGCCTAACAACTAATTTCTCATATAGTAAAATCGACCAAAACTATTTTGGGAATGGAATTAATGGTTTGATATATCGTACATATATAGTTGGGTTACAATTTAATGAATAGTAGAGACCATTTGATAAATAGTTGAGTAACTATTTGTCATAAAGTAGTTATATAGTTCATGACTATGCGGGTTGTTAGCAATATTTTTATTGAATTTGCAGTAAATTTTGTAATAATGCCTCACAAATTAATGCTGAGTGTTTTTATTTTCGCATTTATTCTGCCTAAAAATTCAAAGTTTTGTACTAATTTGTTTTTTTTTTGCATGAAGTTGTTAAGTTACTGTTAAAAAGCATCAAAACAAAACTTTTTTTTAACTGTTGTTATAAAACATGTAAAGTTTGATTAATGTTTTTAAAAATACGTTGCATTAAACTAAAAATAATGAAAAAGCATATTACAAATTTTGTTAAACATATTAAAAAAGATGTTTAATTTAACATGAATTCCTGAAAAATAGAAATCGAGCAAAATTTTCACCAAGTTTTAAGCTTATATTTTTATTATGTTGTATAAAATTAAGTGTTGTATCCACTTACCATCACTGTGAAATCATCCGATAAGTCATCATCATCTACAATGGTCTCAGGTTTAGTTATTTTTCTTGTGGTTGGACACAGAATTTTGCTGCAAATAGACATGTGACATGTATTAGTAATTTAATACAAAATTCTTAATTTCGGCTATAAACTGAAAAAGGAACGTAAATAAATGAAATTATATTGAGGAAAGAAGAAATATCAATAATGCTACTTACCAAGGTTGCATTATTTAACAATTACTTTTGGCAACAAACTTTCATTGCATTTGATTCAATTTTTACAACGTACTCCGATTCCTGAAAAAAATATTTTGAGTTTTACTTACCAGTTTATTGAGCAGTCATATTGCAACAAAACTTTCAAGATAATAATTATCTACTTTTATATATTTTAGATATTTTTTTTATATTTTACTTCATCTCTATTTTTATGTTGTTTATGTTGCGTACACATGGCATTTCTATGTATTTTATAATTGATGATTCTGAAAAAAATAATGATTCATTAAGATTTTATCCGTCGTAAGCACGAAGCTTTTTAATTATTCAGTTTTTTAATAAGAATCACATTAGATAGATTATTGTGCAAAAATAAACCCATACTTACTTGGATTAACCAACATTTTGTTAAATTTGCTCGGGCTGCTCTATCCGTGAAGAGTCGGCCCACATTTTCCTTCTTTTGCCCTCTCGTTCCATCAAACATTCTTCTAACGTGTTCAACTCACTCGCATTGAGGTCCTCATGGCGAAGGATGTCCTCTTGCTCTTCATAGTTTATCACCTGCAAAGAAATCATCAACAAACCTACTCACCAGAGTTCCACCTCCCCAGTTGCAACACTTTGATGTGCCACTTCAACATTAGCTAAATAGTGTAATTGTCACCTTTCACATCCTCTCACTTCATAATTAACAACACAAACTCAACAAATCGACCACTCTCGTTCGAATCCTCACTTCAAATGACAGACGTAAACAAACCCAAGTTCATCTTTTAAATATTCAACCAAATGTAAATTATATTCAACCAACAAAATTTTTGATTTTCCTAAAACCAAAGCTAACAGTCGAGCACGTTCATTCGAGTTCGGGAAATCTGTTAGCTTTTTGCCTCTAGCATTTTCAACAAACAGGTTATTAAATTAATACTAAATTTTAGTTATTTTAGCGGAATATTGGCAGTAACAAGTACGTTTTTGTTAAAATTTACGAAAGTAAAATCAACAATTTTAATTGTTAAAATTTCTGGGCACGGTCTCTCCGTGTACGAATATTTTTGGCAATTTTGTTAAAAAATGTGCGGTTTTGCAAAAACAAATAACAAAACCAACTTTTAAGTGTAGTTTGACTGTCAAACTTGTAATTCGTTGCTGATTTGTTCGAAAATTTGCTAAAAATAATAAAAAAAAATTGCAGCACCCCATTTGGACGGACATTTTTGTTGTCACCTTCTGGTTCCTTGGATTAGCCATGGATAATTTCACAGTGTAATAAACAGGGCAGCTACCACCACGTGGCGCCACTGTTTCGAATGAGAAAATGATACAGGTTTTTCAGACGAGTTTCAATCCCGTGACATAGAGGTACATTGGCTTTGATCCCCAAGTTTTCTAAATATTTTCATTGAAATCGGAGAGGGTCAGGTACAAAAGTGCCAGAAAATTTCTTGGTTTTATATAGCATTGCTCTATAATGAATTTTCCAGTGTTTTTTTGAAATGCTGAATTGTAATTTCAATCATTACATTTTTTTATTTTTCTAACAACTTAAAAAAAATCCTCCCGTGATTTCTACAATATTTTGCAAACATCATTCAATCAAAGTTTTCCCTTAGTGATGCAAATTACACACTCTCCCTCTACTTCATACTTGACTTTAGTAATATTATTCTGTTTTCTGTTTTTTTTTTTAAATAAATGTGATAAGATTTCTAAATCATTCACCTTTAGTACGTCCCTGCTTCCCAGTCACGGCGTTCTCACAGGATTCTTACAGATTTCTAGCAGAGCGAAACTATTCTTACTAGAACTGTGCCATCATCCTGCCAGAACTTAGCAAGAATTCTCAAAGAATTCAAGCTCAAATGCAATAACCGGTTCTAACAGGAGCCGGCGAAATCAACCGGTACTGTTAGAATCTTGCTAGAATTTTGCTAGAACTATTCTGACAGGCCTCCTGCAAGAATTCTGTAAGAATTTTGCTAGAATGAGATAGAAAAATTTTCTGGTAGAATCCTGCTAGAATTTTGTTAGAATGAAATGGCAGTGAATTTTGGTAATACCCAAATATTTAAAAATATTTAATTTGAATAAATATAACACAAACAACTGCATAAATTTATTGTACACTTACTTTTAACTTACACATGTGTCTCTTAATCTTAAAAAAAAACATTTTCTTCGACCCATATCCGTACAATGTCCGCAATTCCGAGTCACGAACCGAACCCGGTGCTCTTGGTAGGAAAACGGGGTCCGGGAAAAGTGCCATCTAAGACGGTGTCCAAATAGCGGCCGACGGAGTTGAGGGTGCTTGCTTTGAAATTTCCCCGTGGGCCATGTGATTCTTGGTTTTCCTAAAGTTGGTCGAGCATTCCAGGTTTAGGCAGTGGGAACCGCGCCTGTGGAATCGAAATCGAAAACTTAAGATAACTTATAAGTAACCAATCTATCAATATTTTGCTTACCATTTTCTGGGTGGCCAGGCAACCAACGGAACAGCGTCGACCTCGGCGTCGACGCAAAATTTTCTTTTGATCGCAACATTTTAACGACAAGATGGCGGTCTCAATGTGGTTTGGCGAAAATGACGTCATTTTCGACAGTTTTTGCGCTGCCAGAATGTTCTTACAAAATTCTTACAAAATTCTAGCAGATTTCGCTCTGTCAGAATATTCTAGCAAAATTCTTAAAGAGTTCTGACAAGCCTGTTAGAATCATTCTAGCAGGATTCTAGTAGAACCAATTCTGCCAGAAAATTCCGAGTCTGGGTTACTTCTCTCTGAGCAAATTGCCAACCTTCACTTCTGTTGCAACAACGTTTCAGATATGTAGCAACAATGTTGAAGTTAAGTATCCAACACCAAAATTTGTGTTACGTTGTGGTAACATAATGGTTACATAAAATTTGCAAACATCAATTTGTCTAAAGAACTGTCAAACGAAATAAAATTTCTCATTTTAGTTCAGAGTTGACAATTTTTATAGGAAAAGAACTTTGTTTGGAAGGTGTGTTTCAAGAATCGTAGATTGAAACTTCTGCATGGCGGTTTTTCTCCCCCTTCCGAACAAGCAAGGGGTGCGAAGCGCCGCGAAGTGAGTACCATCAGTAGCCTGTCCCATTTTGAGGTCATGTCGAGGAATTCCAGGTGCTCACTTCTTAAATGATAGATTATGATGTTAGGAATAATGTTTTCTTAGACAAGAAAAAATAATAAAATACTTTCTCGCACCCCCTAGTCGATTTACTGAAAAAAGTCACTTTTTTGAACCAATTTTCTAAAATCGCTTGGAATCAATACAAAAACTGTTAAGATCAGGTGTGTATTATCTTCAAACGATAGGTTTTTGTCCATAGATTAAGATACACTATCAATATTGGACCAAAACTTAAGTTTTTGGATTCTTCCAGGCGAATTTATGTCAAAAAAATCGCATTTTTTCGAAACTTTTTTCAGAAATGCTCATTTAATTTAGGATAGCCTATTTTTCCCAGTAAAACCAATTTTTTTTTTGTTGCCCAGTGGGCATTGGGTTAAGTTCACTGCGACCACCTGTGAAGGTTATCTTTTGTGATGTACCCTGGTTACTGTCCATACTACAAATTACTCGTATCCATTGGATCGGAAGACGAGGGGTTATTTTGCAGACATGGTTTATCCCAATTCGGCGCAATACAGTCGATGAACTGTATGACCTTCTTGGGATGGGTGTGGTGCCATACATCGTACGGCGTGCGAAGGTGCGATCCAATGAACCGCAGCCTTCGAGACACAAGTGCTCCACAGAAGCAGAGTAAATGTGCCGAGCTTTCCAGCTCAGTTAAACAAAAACGACAGAGGTTGTTAGGCCACCTGCCGATTTTGTGCAGGTGATATCTGGCAGGACAGTGTCCTGTTAGAAGCCCTGCGAGTATTCGTAGTTCCCTACGGTTTAAGCCAAGAAGTTTCCTGGCAATTGAAGGACTTGGAGTGATAAAAGTTTTAGCTTGTCTCAATCCTCGCATCTCGCCCCAGATTGAAGCGATTTGCGATTGTCCCCAATTAGTTATTTCTTGCTTCACGGCACTTTTTGAGATTCCAAGAAACGGCTCAGGACCCACGAAGATGTTTGATGAGCCTTGTCTGGCAAGTTCATCAGCCATTTCGTTGCCTTCAATGCCGCAGTGCCCTGGGACCCAAAACAACATGACTCTGTTATGCCGAGAAGCAAGTTCCCTGAGGGAAGCGACGCACTCCCAAACAAGTTTGGATTCGCATTTAGAGGATTTTAATGCCAATAGTGCAGCTTGGCTATCCGAGAAAATACCGATTTTTGCGTGTCTATAATTTCTCATAATACACGTCCTCGCACAGATGTGTATGGCATACACTTCTGCTTGAAAAACGGTAGGCCACTTTCCCATAGATATGGTTTCCCTGGTTCGAGGACCGAAGACTCCAGCTCCAGTAGAAGTGCCCATTTTTGAACCATCCGTAAAGAAGCGAATAGTTCCTTCTGGAAGTGTAGGTCCTCCATTACTCCACATTTGGCGATTTGTTTCAATCACCTCATATGGAATGTCCATGTTGGGCCTCACCTCCATGCAGTCCGAGACTGAGGTTGCAAGGGGGGAGATGTCAAAAGCCTTCACGATCCGCGAGTGACCCGTTCCATCTCCTTCCACCCAGTTGTTACACCGTTGTAGTCGTAGAGCGCCAAGCGCTGCCTCCTGCTTCACGTGTAAATGTAAAGGCAGAATGCAGAGCATGGCTTCCAATGCCGCGGTGGGGGTTGTTTTCATTGCACTCGTTACAGAAAGACATGCTAGTCGTTGGAGCCTGGTCAGCTTCGACTGACATGTCTTCTGTTCAGTCTTCGGCCACCAAACGGTCGACGCATAGGTTACCCTAGGTCGAGCGATGGTGGTGTAAGACCAGAATGCAAGTTTCGGTTTAAGGCCCCAGGTTTTGCCGAACATTTTGTTGCACGCCCAGATAGCAGTAGTTGCCTTCTTTACCGCATAGTCCAGATGTGCATTCCAGTTCAACTTTTTGTCAAGGATTACTCCTAAATATTTGACCTCAGAACTGAAGGTCAGTTGGGTTCCTTTCAAGGTAGGCGGCCTAAGGTCGTGTTTCCTCCTGTTAGTAAACGGGATTATCACGGTTTTGTTGGGGTTTATTGTCAGCCCTTCCTGCTCACACCACGACATGGTGCAGTTTAGAGCTGACTGTAGACGGTCCGATAACGTACCGTCGTACTTCCCCCGGATGATTAAGACTACGTCGTCAGCATATCCAATGACTTCGTAGCCGAGTAGTGTAAGTTTTCTTAGAAGACTATCTACCACCAGCAGCCAAAGCAAAGGAGAGAGTACTCCCCCTTGCGGACAGCCTTTGGCTGCTGTTATTGTGATAGATGTGTCTCCTAGCGATGCTGAAATCTCTCTGCTCGTAAGCATAGCATGAATCCAGCTCGCAGTTGTTCCATCGACGTTCCTCGACCGGAGCGCTTCATTGATGGCTGAATACGAAGTGTTATCGAAGGCACCCTGAATATCAAGAAAAGCACAAAGTGCAGATTCTTTATATTTCAGTGCATTCTCGATACGTGACACTAACGTGTGTAGGGCAGTTTCGGTCGATTTGCCCGCTTGGTATGCATATTGGTGTTTATGCAAAGGGAAGTCCTTCAAGAACTCCGCCCGGATGTGGTTGTCCGTGATTTTCTCCATAAGCTTGAGCAGCGTTGCTGTCAGGCTTATGGGTCTGAAGGCTTTTGGCGTCGTGGGATCACTTCTGCCGGCCTTAGGTATGAAGATCACCTTAACTTTGCGCCAGCTTCGAGGGATGTAGCCCAGGGTGAAGCTGGCTCGAAGTAAGTTGATCAACTCAGCCATTATGGTGTCGGCTGCTTTTTGGAGAAAGATTGGAAGGATGCCGTCGGGTCCCGCAGCCTTCAGTGGTTCAAACGTGCCGAGGGCCCATTTGATTGAAGACTGATTGAACATTCGACGGGCTAGTTGGACTGACTCTCTTGATGGCCGACACCATGCGCCATCTGCAGACCGAATACTAGCAGCATCCTCCTCTCTTTCAGTTGATTCTGGAAAGTGCGTACTCATGAGTACCTGCAGTGTTTCCTTGTTTGTGACAGTGAGAGTGCCTTGCTCGTCTCTCACCTGTCCTAGACCGTTGGAATGGTCTTTTAACAACGCCTTTTGGAGTCGGGTTGCTTCAGACATCGAGCTTATGTCCTCGCAGAAATTGGCCAGGCTAGTTTTTTTGGCCCTCCTCAGCTCCGCGTTGTACTTCGTTAGGGCTGCTTTGTAGGCATCCCATTCAGAAGTGAGCTTTGCTCTGTTGAAAAGCCTTCGTGCCTCCTTACGGAGGTTGCTCAGGCTTTCGCTCCACCACGGTACGTCCCGACAGATTTCCCTCACCTTTTTTGGGCAGCATGCCTGATAGGCAGCCGTGACTCTGTGTTGGAGAATATCCGCTGCATTGTCCAATTCTTCGGGTGTTCGTATCCGTGGAGGGGCATGTGGTTTGGACCGGGTAAGGTGACCTCGGAAGGCATTCCAGTCCGTGTCGGATGGGTCACGAAACGTTTCCCTTTTCAGTTGACTGGCTTCTATGTCGAAGACAATCTGTCTGTGATCAGACAGACTAGCTTCTTCAGAGACATGCCAGTTTTTAATTTTGTCTGCAAAAGCAGCACTACACAGGGTGAGGTCCAAAACCTCCTGTCTTGCGACAGTAACAAAAGTAGGTTCATTGCCCTTATTGCATACATTGACATCATGCGACGACAGGTATTCAAGAAGGTACTCACCTCTTTCGTTGACGTCTGTGCTTCCCCATATGGTGTGGTGGGCGTTCGCGTCGCAACCGATGAGGAACGGTTTGTTGACAGCCCTGCAGTAACGCACAAGTGCGTCCACCTCAGGTGGTGGTATTACGTCCTGGTCGCCCGGGAAGTAAGCGGATGCAACGACCACCTCCTGCTTTCCTCTGGTCGTTGGAACCGTTAGCGTTACAGCTACGATGTCACGCTGGGTAAATTCTGTAATGAGAGAATACTTGATATCTCTGCGTAGCAGAATTGCAGATCTTGGGGATGTCTGCGAGTTGCAGTAAATTAACTTACTGTCTGGACTTGTAAGTCCGCGTATTTTTTTGTGGTTTACCCACGGTTCCTGGATGAGAGCAACTCCCAGTTGCTCTTTTGTGAACCTTCTGCTAAGCACACTTGATGCGCCCTTAGCGTGATGAAGGTTCACTTGGATGCAGCGGATGCTGCTCATTGTCCAGGGGGTGTGCCATGCAGCTTGTAGGAAATTTCATGGGGAACATTTTTCCATCTGAGAAAATGCAATTTCGACTCTCCAGAGCCGAGATATTTGAGTTTTAGTGAGAAAAAAAGTGCCAATTTTCAAAATTGCTCAGAATTCAGAAGCAATGCCTACTAATTACACGATGTTGCAAGCATGTGTCGCAAACAGCCCGGGAGCATGTTGACAGCTCCCAAACAAACTGAGCGTACCCCGTTTTGTGGGCCCAGTGGGCCTAAGATGGCGGCCTTCGATATTATCTAGCCAAACATTTGAAAATAATGAATAGTTTAAATAAATATAGTTTTTGCCTTGTTTTGGTTTAAAACGACAAAATAAGCATTCTGGAATCATTTTCTTTAAAAACTTGTTTAGAGATACGCCACGTTCAAATATTAGTCTAGAACAGTTGATAAGAGTGCCGCAAAAGCCGTCACGAAAAAAAGTTTTCTTTGCAAATTTTGAGTTTCGTATTTGATGGGTGGACTCCGACGAGGCCCACTTGCCATCTGTCGGTGAATACGCGCAACTCACGAAAACTGTCATCTTAGGGTCCGGTTGGTCGCAAAGGTCAGTGTATGCTTTCTTATAGTAATTTTGGCCGCTGAATCCGAATCTGAAATCAAATTTCGTGTAAACAGTGATATTTTGGAGCTACACCCTTTTGCAATGTTATTAGCGTGTTTAAATCGCTGCAATTTAAATAGCTTGCAAGTTCAGTCATACTTTTTCCTCGGTTTTCGTACCACTTTGATTGTTATTTTACTCACAGAAATCTTTATGTTTTTTTTTTTTTTTTTGAATTAAATATACTTTATTGAATCTTTCTTATAATAATTACATTTGGTTTACATAATAAGTGGTCAGCTGTGGCTCTTCAGCTTTAATTTGCTTTTCGTGATTTAAACACTGTTCATTTCCATAACTTTAAAAATATATGATTTATCATTTTTGTAACACTAGGTACAATGAGGAAAAAAAATGTTAAGAAAACATAACCTAACCTAAAACTAACTTAAACTTACAATAAACTAAACCAATCCTTGAATCAAGGGGTATTCAGAAATAGCACATTTTTCCCTGAATTTCAAACATTTTTCTTGAATCTTCTGATCCAACATTTTTACTTCTGCTAATTCATGAACCTCACTTGATCTTGTCCAGCCAGGAACATTCAAAACCATTTTGAGTACCTTGTTTTGGACACGCTGGAGCTTCAATTTATGAGTTCTAGCGCAACACTCCCAAACAGGTACTGCATACTCAATAACGGGGTAAATTATTTGTTTGTAAACTGCTAGCTTATTTTTCAAAGAAAGCTTTGATTTTCTGTTAATTAAAGGATACAAACACCTGATGAGAATGCTGCACTTGTTCAATATTTTGTCTACATGCTGCCGAAACAAAAGTTTCGAGTCAAGTATGAGACCTAAATAGACAACTTCCTTTGACCAGGGTATCGAAACATCATTCATTTTTATCAAAACATCATCCTTTGGGACAAATCTGGCCGATTTGGAAAGTGGAAAAATGATGGTTTGAGTTTTGCTGCATTTATGCGAATTTTCCAGTCGCCAAAGTATTCGGAAAGAACGTCAAGACCCTTCTGAAGACGGCCAACTAAATATCTGGTTATTTTACCCTTATAAATAACGGCAGTGTCATCAGCAAAAGTGACAACACACCATTACCAGGAAGAGTAGGCAAATCAGATGTAAAAATATTGTACAGAAGTGGGCCAAGAATACTTCCTTGGGGAACCCCAGCATCAATGTTGAATAATCCAGAAGCAATCCCATTCAGAAAAACCCTGAACGATCTCTCCGAAAGATAGTGCTGGATAATTTTGATAAGATACATTGGAAAACCGTATAAATACAGTTTATGTATCAAACCATCATGCCAAACATTGTCAAAAGCCTTCTCAACATCCAACAAAGCCATAGCAGTTGATTTAGACTCAAGCTTGTTCTGCTTGATGATTTTAGTTACTCTCGTAAGCTGATGAGCAGTATTATGTCCCTTACGGAAGCCAAACTGCTCATTCAAAATTATATTATTATCGTTGGTAAAATCCAAAAGCCTTGAATAGATGACCTTCTCAAAGAGTTTGGACAGACTACTCAAAAGACTAATGGGACGATAACTTGTTGGCGATGTTGGATCTTTTGAGGCTTCAAAATTGGTATGACTTTGCCCAGTTTCCAATTGGTGGGGAAGTAACCAAGTTGCAAACATTTATTGAAAATATTGGCTAGATGTTGAAAGAACTGATCACTCTGTTTTTTCAACACTAGATTAAAAATGTTATCAAAGCCAGGAGCTTTCATATTTTTCATTTGTTTTACTGCAACTTTGACTTCCTCACCAGAAACATGGGAATCTGCAGGAAATTCAAAGGTAGAGTTATTAATTGTTGAAATACTATTGGCAACTGATGTTTCTTTACGGCTGGTCATGGAAGCGCCAAGATTATGAGAACTAACAAAATGAAGCCCAAGTGCATTTGCCTTTTCCTCGGATGTAATCAAGGAGAATCCTCAACAATAAGAGGAGGAATAGGCTTTGGTTTGTTTTTAAGAACTTTTGAAAGTTTCCAAAATGGTTTTGAATAATTCCCAAGCTGGCTTACATGTTTTGAAAATTCTTGATTTCTGATATTGTCAAGTCGGTCTTGTATGATTTTGTTCAAATTGTTCACTGAAATCTTTTGTCATAGTCCCCAGTCCGTTGATATTGTCTCCTATAAACATTCCTAAGTCTAATCAAGTGTTTAGTATCTACGTCAATATCAGTTACCTTAAAATTAACAGGAACCTCCCGAACGTTGGCAGCCTCTGCTTGGTTGATAGCCTGCTGGATCACCTCCAGCGAACGATCAATATCGGCAGAAGTTTCCGGGTGTTGATCATAGTCGATGTTGCTGTCGACCACTTGCTGAAACTGCTGCCAGTCAACGTTGTGGTAATCTTTCCGGGTTGGTTGCCGCTGCGGAGTAACGGATGCTCCAACCTCCACAACCACCGGATAGTGATCAGAACTCAACTCTTCAAACACCTCAGGATGAGCCACGTTCTCAGCCATATTGGTAATGAAGAAGTCGATGATTGAGTGATTCCCAGACCGAGCCACCCTCGTTGGACGATCTGGACTCACAACGTTGTAGTATCCGTTTTGCAGATCGTTGTGCAGAATCACTCCGTTCCGATTCCTCCTGCTGTTGCCCCAAACTTCATGCTTCGCGTTGAGGTCACCAGCGATGATGTACTTTGCACTCCGCCGTGTCAGCTTCTGGATATCGCTCTTCAGTTTTGCTGCTGAACCATCTCTGAAATTCACCTGACGTGGACAGTATGCAGCAATGAAGAGTACTGGGCCAACCGAAGTGGGAATTTCCACCCCAACGGCCTCGATGATGTCCAGCTTGAAGTGTGGCAGCCGGCGTGGCTTGAGATCACGATGAACAGCGACAAGCACACCTCCTCCTCCAGAGGTGGTCCTGTCGAGCTGCGTCGCGATCTTGTAGTTTTGCAGATAAACTTTTTCACCGGGCTTCAGATGAGTTTCCGTGATGGCAGCTACGTCGATCTCCTTCTCGCGAAGAAAATCCACCAGCTCTAAGTTCTTCCTCCTAATGGAGCAAGCGTTCCAATTCAGCAGCTTGAGGGACCTACGATCCATACTGGATGACGAACGAGGTCAGCACTTCAATCTGCTGGGTCTTGGTTTTGCATCCACGCAGTGCAGCGGACATCTGTTTGAAAATATTGAGGAGTTCGGTTGAGGTGTAAAGATCATTACCATTTTCCTCAACTGCTGGTTCTTGGGTTGGTCTTGGCTCCTGGCTGAAGCCCGGTGGTGACGGTCTCAACTCCTGGCTGGAACCCGGCCGCGGTTGATTTATCTCAGCTCTCTTCCTGGGATCCAACGGCAACGGTGCCAAGTTCGGGACCTGGCGTCGCGGTTGAAGAGGTGGAAAGTTTTGCTCCACCAGGGCTTCTACGACGCTGAGGCTGATTCTTCGTCGATGCTTGCTGCCGAATTTTCACGAACTCAGCTCTCTTGGGGCACTTTCGGTCGGTTGACGAGTGCTCACCGTTGCAGTTGAGGCACTTCACCAGCGAATCTTGGATGCACTGGGATGTGATGTGCGCATCGGTACCACATTTGGCGCAACGACGCTTTAGGTGGCAGTTCTTACCTCCGTGCCCGAAGCCCAGGCAGTTGAAGCATTGTGTGACGTCACGATGCACTGGTCGGTATCGCTCCCACGACACGATTATGTTGAAAACCGCTCGAATTGCCTTCAGCTCAGGAAGCGTTGTCGATCCCTTAGCCAAATGCAGCAGGTAGAGCTGGTCACGGTACTTGATGTCTTTGTTGCGTCGGCTCATTTTGTGCACGGCCAACACATCCAGTTTCAAAACTTTTAGCTCAGCAGCTAATTCCTCCACTGGCATGTCGTACAGACCTCTGACGACGAAATCTTTATGTTTAAAGTTTGTTTACGTTCTGATTATGTTTGAACAATGTGTTTAGCAATTCGGAAATCGCATTTTTTTTATTTGGCGGGGGCTTAAGTTAATATTGTTTTCTAAAAATAGAATATCAGAGAAAATTTTTGGAAAAGTGGCTGCATTTGGATGAATTTGTTTGGAAAATTTGCATTAAAATAAGTTCTGGAAGACATTTCCGAACTTTTTTCATAAAAAATATGTGTTACATCCATCAAAAAATGCTTCAGAATTTTTAGTTTTCTCTATTCATTAATCAATCCTTAATTCTAGTAAGGGACCATTCATAAACCACGTGGACACTTTGGAAGGGGGCGGGGGGAGTTCAGCGATTGTTCACGCTATATATCAATAAGATTTGTTTCGTATGGTAATTGGGGGGAGGGGGTCTGAGATTTAAAAAAATGTGTCCACGTGGTTTATGGATCCCTTAGCCCCCGCCAAATAACAATATGCGATTTTTTCGAATTGCTTAAGATAATCAAAACGTAAAAAAACATTAAAAAGCTCTGTGAGTAAAATAACAATCAAAGTGGCACGAAAACCGAGGAAAAAGTATGACTGAACTTGCAAGCTATTTAAATTGCAGCGATTTAAACACGCTAATAACATTGCAAAAGGGTGTAGCTCCAAAACACCACTGTTTACACGAAATTTGATTTCAGATTCGGATTCAGCGGCCAAAATTACTATAAGAAAGCATACCCTGACCTTTGCGACACATGCTTGCAACATCGTGTAATTAGTAGGCCTTGCTTCTGAATTCTGAGCAATTTTGAAAATTGGCACTTTTTTTTCTCACTAAAACTCAAATATCTCGGCTCTGGAGAGTCAAAATTGCATTTTCTCAGAGGAAAAAATGTTCGCCATGAAATTTCCTACAAGCTGCATGTATTGGTTTTACTGGGAAAAATAGGCTACCCTAAATAAAATGAGCATTTTTGAAAAAACTTTCGAAAAAATGCGATTTTTCCGACATAAATCCGCCTGGGAGAGTCCAAAAACTTAAGTTTTGGTCCAATATTGATAGTGTATCTTAATCTATGGACAAAAACCTATCGTTTAAAGATAATACACACCTGATCGAAACAGTTTTTGTATTGATTCCAAGTGATTTTAGAAAATTTGTTCAAAAAAGTGACTTTTTTCAGTAAGAAAAACAAGAAGAGAACGTACGGGCGCGTTTGACGAATGTCGTGTGTGTAAGGCAGCTTCATTTAAATCGCGATTTCAGTGCGAATTTCCAAGATTGGACCTACTAATTTAGTGTCATTCGGTCGGCCGCGAAAAGTTAGTCGCGAATATTGTGAAGTTTGCCCGTTTTCGTGGAATATTTGTGCGTTTTGAACGAATTATTTTTCGGTCGGCGGTGACGTTTCTGGCCACCTTTGTGTTTTTTTTGCAAGCGCCGTCGTGAGAGAAAATTGCACGCGGTAGTGTGACCTGACCTAAACACACTTCGAAGTGCTCAACTTGCATGCAAGTGTGGTGCAAGAGTGACTGTGCGTTGACAGCGGCGGTGGAATAAGATGGTGTTGGTCAGCCGATGACTCCCCCTCTCCACCGTACCCCAGTACGAGGGTGTTTGTTGTGAGCTGCCTAGAACTTTGAACGCGATCGGCTCGGTGAAAGACGCAGGGTGGAGAGGTGGTAACTGGTGAGAGGGGAGTCTACCAAACTTCACCCTGCTGCTGAGAGGAAGCTTGAAGCAGGGAGGTGCTGCCTGGGAGGAACGGGAGACCAACGATTAGCACTGTTTGTCGTGCGAGGGAGGAGCTCAGGTAGCTCAGCGTTGTCTGACGTGTCATTGCCCTTGCCCTACAGTGCTTCCAGATTGTATCCTTTGCAAAGAATTTCTAATATTTGTTTCTCAAATATTTCAATATTTTTCTCACGTTTCTAAATTCCGTTAAATCTTTTCTTCTTTATGATTCTTTCTATCTAATCTAACCAAATTCTCATTAAAATATCATTATTTCATACAATCTCTAAAATCTCAATCTCTACGCTGTACTGTACGCTTTGCCTCATTTCCTTTAATAATTTATTATTTTTCAGCTGGTTACGAAGGTAATTTAGTATCTAAAACAAAGTTATTGATTATATTACATTGTACTATATATCATTACACTAAACACAACTTTCACAACAATAACGCAATAACAAACCGGAGCGTTTGGTACGGTATGTCCACGCATCCTTCCTCCCCTGTAGATTCTGTGAAATGTGATCCGTTCTCAGAATCCTCTCTGCGGTAAACACAACGCAGTAGGGCTGGCCGCTTTAATTTTTGTAATACATTTTCGGGTGTTCTCGGATGTACTACAATTATTAATAATGACAAGAAAAGTGCTTGGGGCGTAATCTTATCACAAGACTTTCCAGCATGCTTTCATCGGACTGGCTGCGTTTGTGTTAGATTAGATTAGATTAGATTAGATCAAAAAAGTGACTTTTTTCAGTAAATCGACTAGGGGGTGCGAGAAAGTATTTTATTATTTTTTCTTATCTAAGAAAACATTGTTCCTTGCATCATAATCTATCATTTAAGAAGTGAGCACCTGGAATTCCTCGACATGACCTCAAAATGGGACAGGCTAACCATCAGCCCTAGGCTGGTTCCGGCTGTCCCGTACCCCAAGGAGGATGTTGACTTGAGAGGTGGATCACGAACTGGGCCCACGGCCGGAACAGTGAAAGTATCTCGCCGGGAAATACGATAGTCAAGGCTACCAACGGCTGGAAGTGACTCCGCGTAGGCGGCTCGGGACACCCAAGTACGCTTGCCGTGTGTGTGTTACGGAGGTCGTCCTGAAAATCACACAGAATAGTTTTGATTTGTCCGAGAAATCCTCGTCGTCATAATCAGCATAATCATTCCATCTGAACTCGTTATTTGCTGATGTACCCAATTATCGTTTTTAGTCGATAACAGTTTGGAAGTTCTTCTTCATGCCCAAATACTTCTGGCTGTAGGTCAGTTTGGACAGAATTTTTGGTAGCTTATTCAATTTATTAAAGCGCTTGCACATTGTAAACTTCATATATTTGTTTTGATGCGTGCAGCAAAAGACCAACTCCATAAAATAGCTTTTTTCCACTAAAGATGTGTTTATGTCATGGCAAACGATGTTTACAATTAGCATTAGCAAGGAAACTTTGCTGCAACTAATTCGCAACATTTGCCGCACAATATGAAATAAGTTTTTGTTTTGTTTCAACATTGGTACAATAATGTCACCGAAACGTTGCATCAATACACAAAATCAAATTGTTGCCACAGCAAATAATGGTAACTATTTCATGAAGAACTTTGTTTCGATGTCACATTTTCGAGAATTGCAACATTGTTGATCCCTTGTTGTAACTTAACTGGACTTAGACGTTTTTAGCATGTTGCGCGATGCTGCTTGGGAATACATATCAAATTTTCTTTAATTAATCCAAACGTTACAAGTTCAACAAGTTTTGCCCAGGAACATGTCCAGAAAGTGACGCAGATTCCCATCCCAGAAGGATTTTTAAATTAATGTAATATTTGAATTAAATAATTGATGTTTAAATACTTTTGGAATTTTTTTCATCCACATGGCCTTATGCCAAGTTGTATTTTTATGCTCCATGAACGTAGGGCAACAAGATTGGCCAAGAAACATGTCCAGGTAATGTTAATTGTTCGTTTTTGCCTTTCTTACTAAAGAAAGTTATAGGTTTTACTTTAAGCCAGGACGTCATTTCCATCTTCGTAAATATGTCGATTCAGCATGAATTTTAATCGGAAAAATCGTCAAAAAATCACACTGCATCGATTTTCGACGCTCTATCGATTCACCTTGACAGAACTCGTCTATCTCCTACCCTCGAATTTTGAGAAAATAAATTCCGTGGAGGTCGAGTGATGTTCGTATGTGGTGAAATTTTGTAAAATTTTGTGTCGCGCCGTTCTCAGCTCCCATATATCCGATTTCGATTCTTCTATATGCAGATGAAAGCTAGTGTGCTGAACCTGGGCGAGTTGCCGCGCAAATTTCGAAATATCCATCTGTTTTCGGATGCGGCCAGACTTTTAAACAAAATACACAGTTTTCAAATGAAAATATGGTCAATTTTTTTCATTTTCATATCTTTTATTTATCTCAAAATCTGCATTTTTCGAGCCCTACAACCTCCCAAATTTTCATCCAGATTCATAATATGGTTCTGGAGTTAGAGCCGTTTGATTGACCTACCATAAGAAAAAAAAGTCGACAAGTTGTCAAGTTGAGCTTCGAATACTGGCGCGAGAATGCTGGCGCATATATTTGCTGGCTCGACTTATACTCGTTTGTAGTAGCTCGTCTACCGATGTTTCCTACAACATGTAAGATATCGTAGCTTTTCGGTTTCTTTTGCCCTGTTTGTTTTTGCATAACTGTCCAATGTTTATTTAAAAACTTTTGTGACATAGGACATTCATCCGGCTACAATCTATTTGTTTTCCGTGTGCTCCGAAAATCGCCTAGAAGTAGACTTAATTTTTTCGTGATTTCGTAAGTTTATTTAACAGGGTTCATTGGATTCCAATAGGAGCTTTCTAAGCTTTTCATCGTTTATATCGTTTTCAAAGTTTTCAATGCTGGCGACGCCAATGGCTTTCTACCTAAGGTACTCGTGATTGAGTGTGTAGTGGTGCGGTTGTAAAAATAGCTATCTCTGACTCTGTCACATTCGTAGAAGCTGAATGGCTATCTTCCTGCACCGTGCGGCACACGCGGTTCACTTATACCTCGGTTTTCTTTGCGCCTACCGCGGTGTGCGTTGTCACTGGCGCATGTGAAGCTTGCTATGCTCGCGTTTGTCATAAACGCTTGTTTGATTAAGAATATGTACGATTAAAAATATTCTTTTGGTGAAAATGGCGTTTTTTGTTTCTTTTGGAAATCATATCATTTATAATACTTTGCTTTCATCATAAGACTTTCTTCTTCTTCTAAACAAAGTCAATGTTAATTGAAAGAAGTTCTACCATCGTTATATTCTTTAGTAAGAAAGGCTCTATCTCACCCCAGGTAGGATTAAATCGGGTTTTTCTGAAGTTGTGGAATCTCTCTTAAAAATTGCTCCTGGGATAACCATGACAAGTTATCCCACATGCCATAAAGATGGCCGCCATAGCGCTATAAATTATTCCTGGGATAACCATCTGTGGAATAACTTTTCCCACCTAATTTCAAGTCATTTCTTTAGGAGGTATATCAAAAATGGTTAAAAAACCAAGTTTGAAATTTCGTGTTTTCGATGAAAGCATTCGCTTTGAGACATCATTTTAGCGCAAAATTAATTATTTTGTCAAAATTGGTCAAAATTTTCCCATAATTTCAGAGGAATTTAATAAAACACTTTAATTCCAAAATAATACAAAAATATGCCATCCTGACTTAGAAAACTTTCCACAATTTCAAGTCATTTCTTTAAGGGGTATATCAAAAATGTTTGAAAACAAGTTTGAAATTTCTGGTTTTCAATGAAAGCATTCGCTTTGCGACATCATTTTAGCGCAAAATTAATTAGTTTGTCAAATTTGGTCAAAATTTTCCCACCTGATCATTTTTGTTTTTGTTCATATTCAAAGTTCATTTATGATTCCAAATTTCAAAGGTACCGAGCGGGATTTGATCCCTGAACCTTCTGCTTGGGAAATAGAAGCCGTAACCATTAAGCCACGGAGCCGGTTGAATAGGACGTGGTTCTCTGTATGGCTTTTTGCGAGATTAGAGCAGAGGACAACAATCATCTCAACGTTTCCACTTTACCCGGGCTAACGACCGGCAGTTCCAGTTCACGATGATTTCCCTTCATATGTTAAAACCACTTATGATTTTGGCACATATTCCATCAGCGTTTCCTGCCATTACTGGCGGGAAAAATCTACGTGGAATCAGCTGTGCAGACCTCATGTGTGATAGGAATGCAGGTTGAGCGACTCCCACGGGCTTCAAGCCATTTCTTTAGGGGGTATGTCAAAAATGTTTAAAATCAGGTTTGAAATTTTCGGTTTTCAATGAAAGCATTCGCTTTGAGACATCATTTTAGCGCAAAATTAATTATTTTGTCAAAATTGGTAAAAAATTTCCCATAGTTTCAGAGGAATTTGATAAAATACTGTAATACCAAAAGAATACCAAAATGTGGTGTTCGACCATTGACAAATTCGGCAATTTTGCAATATCAAAACAATACCATAAATTGGTATGATACCACATTTTGCTCTTGTATAATCCTTAAGACAAATTTTAAAAGGTGCAGGGATACCAAAATTTTGAATTGATACCAGAGAACGGTATTATTACGCATTTCCCTTGTTATTTACCCATGCTCAGGCCTTTGGGAGGAACCGTCTATCTCCTACCCTCGAATTTTGAGAAAATAAATTCCGTGGAGGTCGAGTGATGTTCGTATGTGGTGAAATTTTGTAAAATTTTGTGTCGCGCCGTTCTCAGCTCCCATATATCCGATTTCGATTCTTCTAAATGCAGATGAAAGCTAGTGTGCTGAACCTGGGCGAGTTGCCGCGCAAATTTCGAAATATCCATCTGTTTTCGGATGCGGCCAGACTTTTAAACAAAATACACAGTTTTCAAATGAAAATATGGTCAAATTTTTTCATTTTCATATCTTTTATTTATCTCAAAATCTGCATTTTTCGAGCCCTACAACCTCCCAAATTTTCATCCAGATTCATAATATGGTTCTGGAGTTAGAGCCGTTTGATTGACCTACCATAAGAAAAAAAAAGTCGACAAGTTGTCAAGTTGAGCTTCGAATACTGGCGCGAGAATGCTGGCGCATATATTTGCTGGCTCGACTTATACTCGTTTGTAGTAGCTCGTCTACCGATGTTTCCTACAACATGTAAGATATCGTAGCTTTTCGGTTTCTTTTGCCCTGTTTGTTTTTGCATAACTGTCCAATGTTTATTTAAAAACTTTTGTGACATAGGACATTCATCCGGCTACAATCTATTTGTTTTCCGTGTGCTCCGAAAATCGCCTAAAAGTAGACTTAATTTTTTCGTGATTTCGTAAGTTTATTTAACAGGGTTCATTGGATTCCAATAGGAGCTTTCTAAGCTTTTCATCGTTTATATCGTTTTCAAAGTTTTCAATGCTGGCGACGAAAAAGGCTTTCTACCTAAGGTACTCGTGATTGAGTGTGTAGTGGTGCGGTTGTAAAAATAGCTATCTCTGACTCTGTCACATTCGTAGAAGCTGAATGGCTATCTTCCCTGCACCGTGCGGCACACGCGGTTCACTTATACCTCGGTTTTTCTTTGCGCCTACTGCGGTGTGCGTTGTCACTGGCGCATGTGAAGCTTGCTATGCTCGCGTTTGTCATAAACGCTTGTTTGATTAAGAATATGTACGATTAAAAATATTCTTTTGGTGAAAATGGCGTTTTTTGTTTCTTTTGGAAATCATATCATTTATAATACTTTGCTTTCATCATAAGACTTTCTTCTTCTTCTAAACAAAGTCAATGTTAATTGAAAGAAGTTCTACCATCGTTATATTCTTTAGTAAGAAAGGCTCTATCTCACCCCAGGTAGGATTAAATCGGGTTTTTCTGAAGTTGTGGAATCTCTCTTAAAAATTGCTCCTGGGATAACCATGACAAGTTATCCCACATGCCATAAAGATGGCCGCCATAGCGCTATAAATTATTCCTGGGATAACCATCTGTGGAATAACTTTTCCCACCTAATTTCAAGTCATTTCTTTAGGAGGTATATCAAAAATGGTTAAAAAACCAAGTTTGAAATTTCGTGTTTTCGATGAAAGCATTCGCTTTGAGACATCATTTTAGCGCAAAATTAATTATTTTGTCAAAATTGGTCAAAATTTTCCCATAATTTCAGAGGAATTTAATAAAACACTTTAATTCCAAAATAATACAAAAATATGCCATCCTGACTTAGAAAACTTTCCACAATTTCAAGTCATTTCTTTAAGGGGTATATCAAAAATGTTTGAAAACAAGTTTGAAATTTCCGGTTTTCAATGAAAGCATTCGCTTTGCGACATCATTTTAGCGCAAAATTAATTAGTTTGTCAAATTTGGTCAAAATTTTCCCACCTGATCATTTTTGTTTTTGTTCATATTCAAAGTTCATTTATGATTCCAAATTTCAAAGGTACCGAGCGGGATTTGATCCCTGAACCTTCTGCTTGGGAAATAGAAGCCGTAACCATTAAGCCACGGAGCCGGTTGAATAGGACGTGGTTCTCTGTATGGCTTTTTGCGAGATTAGAGCAGAGGACAACAATCATCTCAACGTTTCCACTTTACCCGGGCTAACGACCGGCAGTTCCAGTTCACGATGATTTCCCTTCATATGTTAAAAACCACTTATGATTTTGGCACATATTCCATCAGCGTTTCCTGCCATTACTGGCGGGAAAAATCTACGTGGAATCAGCTGTGCAGACCTCATGTGTGATAGGAATGCAGGTTGAGCGACTCCCACGGGCTTCAAGCCATTTCTTTAGGGGGTATGTCAAAAATGTTTAAAATCAGGTTTGAAATTTCCGGTTTTTAATGAAAGCATTCGCTTTGAGACATCATTTTAGCGCAAAATTAATTATTTTGTCAAAATTGGTAAAAAATTTCCCATAGTTTCAGAGGAATTTGATAAAATACTGTAATACCAAAAGAATACCAAAATGTGGTGTTCGACCATTGACAAATTCGGCAATTTTGCAATATCAAAAAAAAAACCATAAATTGGTATGATACCACATTTTGCTCTTGTATAATCCTTAAGACAAATTTTAAAAGGTGCAGGGATACCAAAATTTTGAATTGATACCAGAGAACGGTATTATTACGCATTTCCCTTGTTATTTACCCATGCTCAGGCCTTTGGGAGGAACCGGTAAAAAAATTCAAATAGGCAGCATCAGCCAGGCAAGCATCCAGAGAGGGTGAAGAAAATACCCACGAAATCGTTCCCTCTCCTTTGTTCTGCTGTTCATAAAGCCATTTCTTTACCCTTTTTCTTGGGAGGTGCGTAGACTAAACAAATTGTAGTGAAATTTGGTTATGCTTAGCCCACATAAAATAGAAATTATGATTATACTTACTCTATCAATGAGTCCAACTTTGTCAAAGGTAATCCAATTAGGAAGGAACGTATTCCCTAATGTCGTTAACGTAGTCTCATAGCCAAACATGAATTGTTTTGCAGTTTGCTTCTCCAAAGGTAATATTTTAGTTTGTCGTATCAATAAGTTCAAAGGCAAGCGAAATAGATAACTATGTTTGGAAGCCACTTGAGCAATGCTCTGGAATACATTTATTTTTGTTAGGGTACCGTATTAATGACAACAGCTCTATACAGCAATTCCCCACGAAAACAGTACGATTCAAAAAAATGTTTTCCGATCGGGATCAAAATTTTTCTGGGGGATCCTTGGCCGAAATAATTACACCCGTATTTTTTTGATTGGCCATTAGGGTGACCTACGCCGTGTTAGGGTGGTTCAAAAAATGGCAATTTTCGTCGATTTTCGCAAAAACCACTTTTTTTTAAAAATCATATCTCCGCGCCATTTCATCCGATTTTAGCTGTCCTAGACGCAAAAGAAAGGTGATTAGTTTGGCTATTTGGGAAAAATAGTAAGAAGTTTTAAAAATCTAGCTTAACATTTGAAAAGGTTGAATGAAAACATAAAATGCTGTTTTGAAGGTCTCGGGACCAAAGAGCCTATGTCTGAAAATATTTTTATCGGATTCCTCGGAAAATTTCACATAACATATCAAAAAATGGTGAAGTTATGTTTTCGATACTCTGAGATACGATTTTTTGAAAATAAAAACTGGGTTTTTCGACGCATCACGCGCAAAAATGGGAAAATGACGAAAACGGGAAAAAATCGACTTTTTTCACTAAAACTGCGATAACTTTTAAATTTCAGCGATGATCTATACATGTTAGGATACCAAAATTTTATTAAAAGACGCAACTTTTGGTACCAAAACATCTATAGCTCATCGCTGAAATTTTAAAGTTATCGCAGTTTTAGTGAAAAAAGTCGATTTTTTCCCGTTTTCGTCATTTTCCCATTTTTGCGCGTGGCGCGTCGAAAAATCCAGTTTTTATTTTCAAAAAATCGTATCTCAGAGTATCGAAAACATAACTTCACCATTTTTTGATATGTTAAGTGAAATTTTCTAAGGAGTCCGATAAAAATATTTTCAGACATATGCTCTTTGGTCCCGAGGCCTTCAAAACAGCATTTTAAGTTTTCATACGACCTTTTCAAATGTTAAGCTAGATTTTTGAAACTTCTTACTATTTTTCCCAAACAGTCAAACTAATAACCTTTCTTTTGCGTCTAGGACAGCTAAAATCGGACGAAATGGCGCGGAGATATGACTTTTTTAAAAAAGTGGTTTTTGCGAAAATCGACGAAAATTGCCATTTTTCGAACCACTCTAACACGGCGTAGGTCACCCTAATGGTCAAACAAAAAAACACTGAAAATACGCCACCCTTTTTTTCCAAGTGCCCAAACACTTGAATGATTCAATTAAACCGCATCTTAGATCTAATTTGTTTGTGTTTCAATTTCAATCCAATCCATTATTAAATTCAAGTGTTTTAGCGATTGACTTTTTGGTATTTTTTGACACCTTATTTTCATTCGTGTGGCTCAAAAATTTCAAGTGTTTTGCTCATGAATTTGCCCCACTGTGTTGAACTATTCAAAGTGATGAGGAAAACACTTGAAATTGATCTTGTTTTGATTTGAAATGCAGTTTCGCGACAGCTTCATGAGACTTTGCTTTGTTCCCTCATTTGAAAGTTTTGGCCGTCCGGTGTGTTCGTTTTTCGCAGACCGCGTGAGTTCGCTGCCGCCATGTTCCAGTCCAGTAAATTGCCTGCCCGGTTTGTAACCGCGAAGATGAGCATCGCCACAAGACTGCGTCCTCGGGCTCGAGCTCCGTATGGCCAGCGGAAGGGCTTGGTCTCCCGGATTCCCGGATAAAAGCCAACTTTTGTGATAAAGTTCCTTTCCGGACCCATTTGGTGAGTGGGGAGAGAATTTTTGTTGTGGGGTTTTGTTTTGATTTTTGGATGTATTTTGTATGATTCACAGGAAGGATGCGAAAGAGCTGCAGATGCCGAACCAGGAAGCGGTGCCAGTGAGAAGCAAGATTCGGATGCAGGGGCCAAGCTATGCGTCATTCGGATGGTCACGGCACAGTTTGAGTCGATGGAACCACCGCGGTTCCACCAAAGAGAATTTCGAATCAACAAGAAGATTCTCCAGTGGCCTCCATCTCCGCCGGCACCGGTGTTTCACTCGCCGACGCTGAGGAACCTCCCAGGAAGCAGGCACGAAAAAAATTACAAAATTTTTACACACCAAGTTGTTCTTGAAGTTGTTAGAAAATAAAAGCAGCCAAAAAATTTAATTGCGCAACATCTTCTTTATTTAAAAAAAAAACGAAATCCATTTCTTTTACATGCAAACATGCATTGATTATAGAAAGAAAAGCTATTTAAAACCAATAAATATAATATAGTATTTCATGTGACGCAACACGTCAAATTCAAGTGTTTTGCTATTGAAATGACAGTATATTTTGGTGCCCAAAATTCAAGTGTTTTGCGATTGATATTTGAGTGCTCTGTACAGCAGGGTCAGATCATGTGTAGAACACTTCGATAAGCCGTGGGATTTTTGCTCAGTGAATATGGGCCCAATTATTTCGGCCAGGGATCCCCCAGAAAAAAATTGAGCTCGATCGGAGAACTTTTTTTTCGAATCATGCTGTTTTCGTGGGGAATTGCTGTATACTTAAGGCTGGTGAATTACAAAACTCGATATTTTAGAAATTGATGCCAGTGAATGCTTCTACGAACTGTCAACCCCATACAAACGTAGCGTTATTGGTATGGTACCAGTCTGGTACCCACTTTTTGGATCGTTTACCCCAAAAATGTTTGAAATAGGGCAAATATTACACGTTTTGTCGCGCTCTACTATTAGAAATTCGATTTATAAATAATTTGTGTTTGTTTATTTTTCGAAGAATTTGAGTTCGTGAGTAAAATGTTAAAGTGTTCCAATGATTTTATTGACGATTCGATGGATTTACTGGATTCGATTGCTTTAGTAAAGGGAAGAAACCGAGGGGGATGACACTCCCGAGATGAGCTTGCGATTCAACTGCGATGACCTTCGATGAACGTGATCTGCCACGATTACCAAGAATCAGCGCGATCTGGCACGATTGCATCGCGATGTGAGCGCGATGTGAAAAAATCGCGCGATGTCATCCGTGCACTGCTCGAATGAGTTTGACAGCAACCAAATGACAGGTCTTGCTGAAATTCGATTCGAGCAGTGGAAGAGCAAAACAAAATAAAAATAAACACGTGGGATGGCTGTTGGAGGAAGAATTTTCTACCGGATCTCGGAATCTTAAGGATTACTACCACCGCCGGCCTAGTTCTCTGCGCCGTCGAAAACGACCATTCATGTCGGTTAAGGCAGACGAAGCCGCCGTCGATTCGCCATCCCAAGCGACAGCCCTTGCCGCCGGTCCAGTTGACGAAGCTGAAGTCCTGTCCTGGTCGCTGTAGTTGCGAGAAACAAACCATTCAAAGAGCCTGTGGCTGCGGCGATAACAACCTGCCCTCGCGGATCCCGTGGCCGTTTAGCCCATCGATGAAAGCAGAGGCCAAATCCAATCCGATCCTCTACCCTGCATATCTCTATCCTCCCAGGTGTTGATTTTCGCAGAAGCTTCCATGTCCCAGGCCACGACTCTCCGAGCACGACTCTCTTAACTAGATCCCGCAGAGCAGCAGGAAGAACCCGAGCTGACTGTTGCAGTCAAACCTGACGAACCGTTTGCGCCAGTTCCGCAAGAGAATCCATCGCCGAAAAATGTAATCCGGCGGCGGATGGATGCTTGGTTAGATGGTCTTCGGTTGAGTTTGATTCAATACGCTGATTGTGATATTTTATTCTAGGATGTGATTCCAACGTCAAAACAGAACCTGCAGCAATCTAAACCTGGCGGGTGGTAATCAAGTCGGAGACACCTCCAACAACAAAACCACTTGTACCAGTTCTACGGTCGCGGTGCCTAAGCCGACGGTAGCGGCAGCGTCGAGCCGTGTTTTCGGTGGAAGTAGCAGTGGAAGCTCGAAAAGTAGTGATTTATCAAGCACAGTGGCGGAGGAGGAGGCAGCACTACACATACGACCAATAACAACAACAGCACTGCTGTCCGGTAGTACCGGTTGGTGCAGCTGTAACGGCGGCCACAGCTGATGGGAATAACTCGCATAGTAGCCGCACCAGTTCCGAGCACGAGAACCAGCTAGCCCTGAACACGTTTTGCAACCAAAAGGTTCGCCAGCAGATCGCGCATTGGCTCATGGTGAACCCGCCTAAGTCCTCGCCCGATACACCGGCGATCAGCTGCTCGGTCATCAATCCGGACGGACCTTCGTCGCCACCGCTTATTGGTAAAGAATTGTCCAATAGTGAAGACTAACGCACGCACTGTCACCGCGAACTCGCCGTTACTAAAATTCTCGCTCTTCTTCGTGCTTGTAAATTTTCAGACGCCGAACTAGCCGACCTGTCGCGAATCTTTTGCGAGGTCATGCACCTTTTCCGGTGGACTTATTTCCCATGCCCAGGTGCACCAGAAGATGTTCAACTCATCAAGCAAATCATCGCTTGTCCAAACATTCAACAATAGTTGCTGAAGTGCACGACATGGAGGCTCGGATGAGCGATTGATGCTCAACATTGAAGACTCGGAGAACGAAACCATGTCGAACTGCGTCGATGGAATCTACCCCACGCTTGAGACGTTTAACTCGCTCGAGACGTTTAACTCGGAAGACGTTTCGGTGGTGGCGGCAGATGGATCGCCGGATACTATCTACAGCTACGAGTGGAAGTGTATCGACGAGGTAATCCACGCGTTCAACGGCTGCACCAACATCCCGATTGCCCTGCAGGTACGCAAGTCAACACTGTACATACAAATCTTAATCTAATCTAAGCCAATTTTAGCAGCCAGGACGCGTACGCGTACTCGAACCTAATCGGTATGAACTCGTTCTGCAAGGACGTGCTAGGTTGGCAACCAGCACCAGCCGTTGACGTATGTGTTCGTCGATGCCTACCGATGACGACGCGGTAACCTGAGCCTGGCTGACGACGAGCAGTGTGGTTTCCGGCAGGCAGCTGTTGAAGTCAGACAGGATGGCCAGTTGATGACATTCGACTACGACGAAGCAGATCATGGAAGAAGATGGTCCCGTCGGCAATCATGTTGACCATGTTGGAGTGCGGCGGTGAAATCTAGACCACGTTGTGGCGACAGACGGATCGCCGATAGAAGGCCGCCGCTAAGCAGCGTGGGTTTCGGCAGGCAGTGGCCACGGATGTTGCATTAGCATGCGTGGCGCCATTGTACCTGCTTAACGGAAATGTTGGCGGAAAACCGAGACGTACGCAGCAGAGAGGATGAGATTTCCAAGCGTGAGGCGTTGCTGCCGCAGTTGGACTGGATTGCAGGACCGGACCGCGTCACAGACACGCGGTCGAAGCGCGCAACGTAGACTTAATGCATCCCGAAGGACATGAACGGGATTGAAAGCAGTTCGATTTTATCAGAAATTTAGGAATCACCTACTAATTAGAAAACAGAAAAAATAAGCAAATAAAACGCTTAAAAAATCATAATTCTTCTCAAACGTTTTAATTTAATTCTTCTCAATAAAACTTGATACTGTTCGAAACGTTGTATTAGAAACACCTTAAGAAAAGTTTACGGCAAAAATCACGTTCTTAGAACAAGTCCTGTAATTTTAGCAACTGTTAAGAGTAGAGTAGATAGTACGCGCCACCAGCCGGAGTAAAGTGTCCCTAGTAGGCACAGTAGTCACAACGCCCACGACCTCCACTGCCAACCGGCCGTTGACACCGCGTGCTCTGCGTTGATCAATGTTGATTGTAGTAGGGGCAGGGGGGGGGGGGCAGAATGGACCGCCTAAGGAAAATGCACCAAAAACCATAGAAAAACATAAAAATTTATGAATCCAGTGTTGTAGGCTTATGCTTTGGAATGTTCGCTTCAATTTTGTATAGGGGCAGGGGGGGCAGAATGGCCCATGGGGGCAGAACGGGCCACCCTTGGTTTTGGGCTTTAGAATGGATTTAGACCAACCGTAAGGCAAGGATCTTATAAAGGACGTCAAATAACATCACCATACCGAAAACGACGTTTGAATTCATTGTATTTTTCGAATTATGAGCAAAAATGTAAATTATTGACAAAACCACGCAAATGTTGTTTATTTCGAGGTTTTAAAATAAGCATTCTGAAAAGTTGGATTGTTTGAAAAAGTTTGTACAATGCTTCTAATGTTACTAGATGTTACTACCAAGGTATGCAGACAACAACGGAACCTTCAAATCATTTAGAGGCTTGGTGGAGGAAGTGTCAAATTAAAATCCACTTGGGGGCAGAACGGACCACCCTTTTTCTGCCTTATAAAAACAATCAAAAGTTACGAAAATCGAGCTAATTGGATTATTTCGCTCCTGGTAGCTTCACAAATCACGTTTAATGCAACAAAATTTGATTTTTTAGTTGTTTTGATGCTTATTTGTAAAAATAATGTCTTATTACAACATATTAACACTATTTTCAAAAATGTTTGTTTTGGTAAGTGACTATTTTTATGAAAGTGGTCTAACTTCATGGAAACTATGTTAGAAAGGTCCCTTAAGTCATTTCTTATCTCCCTTCAACGTTGTATTAGACAAAATGGCTTGTTTGCTAAGGTGGCCCATTCTGCCCCGCAGGGTGGTCCATTCTGCCCCGCACCCTGGAAAAGTAGTCGAAAAAACTTTTTTTTTAAAGTGCACCAAAAATAGTTTTAATCTAAAAATTTTCATCAACCCAGTATACAACATTGAAGGGAACATCCCAAAGCATAAGCCTACTACACTGAATTCATAAATTTGTATGTTTTTCTATGTTTTTTTGCGCATTTTACTTAGGCGGGCCATTCTGCCCCCCCTGCCCCTACTTGGTTGATGAATTTAAAACTATTTTTGAGCCACTTTAAAAAAAAGTTGTTTCGACTAACTTTCCAGGGTGCGGGGCAGAACGGACCACCCTGCGGGGCAGAATGGGCCACCTTAGAAAACAAGCCATTTCTTCTAATACCACGTTGAAGGGTGATAAGAAATTTCTTGAGGGACCTTTCCACTATAGTTTCCATGAAATTTGATCACTTTTATAAAAATAGTAACTTAAAAAACAAAGATTTTTGAATATAGTGCAAATATGTCGAAAAAAGACACTATTTTTACAACTAAGCGTCGAAACAACTAAAAAATCAACGTTTGTTGCATGAAACGTAATTTGTGAAGCTACCAGGAGTGAAATAATCCATTTAGCTCAAATTTTTTAACTTTTGATTATTTTTATAAGGCAGGAAAAAGGTGGTCCATTCTGCCCCCAAGTGGATTTTAATTTAACACTTCCACCACCAAGCCTCTAAATGATTTTAAGGTTCCGTTGTTGTTTGTATACCTTGGTAGGAGCATCTAGTAACGTTATAAGCATTGAGCAAACTTTTTCAAACAATCCAACTTTTCAGAAAGCTTATTTAAGAACCTCGAAATAAACAACATTTGCGTGGTTTTGTCAATAATTTACATTTTTGCTCATAATTCGAAAAATACAATGAATTCAAACGTCGTTTTCGGTATGGTGATGCTATTTGACGTCCTTTATAAGACCCTTGCGTTACAGTTGGTCTAAATCCATTCTAAAGCCCAAAACCAAGGGTGGCCCGTTCTGCCCCCATGGTCCATTCTGCCCCCCCCCCCTGCCCCTAAATATACTTTTAAGGATATTTTAAGGAAATAAATCAACATCCCCCAGCCCCCCTATTTTATTATTGTTTTCAATCTTCACCTAATCTTTCGAATTTGTTGGTAAAATCCGGTACAGCTTGTACGTATCGAAAACCTCCAGTATTTGGCACATTCGTTACTCCATGGATTCCAGCTTGTAACTATCAACTTCCTCTCGTCACTGTTGTCAGCGACCTTATACCGACTCAACGCAGAGCTGTTCCGGCATCATTTGCTCAAGCTCTCCGTCACAATGACCGTGCTCTGCACCATGCCAAGCTTGGCTGCCTCCCGGATCAGCTCGTAGGTGACTCCAGATGAGATTGTTTTCGCGTGCTCCAGGGGAATTCGATTTTTGAGTAGCGCGCAAAGTCGTTCACGTTCTGGCCGGAGGTTAACCACCGGCCATTTCAAAAGCATGCGGATTTGGGACGCCGCAGACGTTCTGGAATGGGATTACCCGTTGGACATACACTGGTGCATGCGTTGCTAAGGAAGCATGTGGTTTGAGTAATTGAACTCTCTTTACATCGATGTTTACGATCTGGGCCAGGTTGTGCACGATCAAGTCCCTCAATTTGATGGTGTTGAGCAGATCGGTCGAATCGTTGGCGGGCCGATTGTGGAGAAAGCTTTCCAGTTTGCCGGCAATGATGACGCGAACCAGACTGGATACTTCCCGCGGGACAGGTCGAACCCCTCCATGTTTCCGAACAGCCACTGCTGTAGCAGCTCCATCGAGAGGGAAATCTCGTTGGGGTAGCTTTGATTCATTCCGGAGACGACAATTAGTGGGAACCTTTGAGTGGGTTTCAGGAACCAGCTTCTTCAATGTGGAAGCGACCGTCACCGTCTTCGTAGCCAAATCCGCTGCGGGGCGTCCTCCAGGAACAGAATGTCCGAATCGTCGGTATGTCGCAACCCGGCACGTACTACTCCGGGCTATCCATCTTCAGGTCGGCCAGCTGCAGGGTACATCGAACCTGAAAATTTCATTTAATCATTCACTGTTTTCTCCCCCTTGAACGAGACCTAAAACCAAACTTCATCAGGCGGAACATCTCCTCCAGCAAATGAGCGTCTTTATATTTTAAACAATCAATACATACCGAAACTGGCTGGCTCCAGATCATCGCAGGCGAAGTACTTCCGGCTGAACGCCTAAACAGTCCAGTTTCATGGAGAGAGAAATGTAAATCGGCTCAAACAGCGCCGCAATCCGACCCAAAATCCCAAGAAATTAAATTTATTTACATCTTCAGACTGCTCGAATCAACAAAAATAAACAATGAAGCAGTGCGCCCAATTTCATGGGAAACTGCTGGAACTAATATTTTATGGCAACTCTGACTGCATGAATGCAAAATTTTCATTCGAGCACGATCTGAGCTCGATGAGCACGATGAGCGCGATCTGGCGCGATTTGGCGCGATTAGCTAAAAATGACCACGATGACGGTACGATGAGCCGCGATGGAAGAATTTGATGAGATTTGGTGCGATATGAACGAAATCGCGAAGTGTCATCCCCCTCGGAAGAAACCGTCACAACCTTTGTAAATGCCGGTCTCGATACTCTTCAAGGTTGTTCCCCTCAAAACAGAGAAAGTTTTACTTTTTCAGATAATAATAAAATTGAATATAAAAAACAATCCATGGAATTTTCATAAACATTTTTTAATTGTTTCTTATTTAATTAATGTAAAACAAAACGGGAAAATGCTTTGACAAGAGTAACAATTGCTTAACCAGGAAGAAAAAACTTCAGAGGATTCAGAACAAAATTCTGAACAAGGGTTTCCAGCAAGGCCTCAGACTGGCAAGTAATTAATAATTACTTTGATTTTTAGGTGGTAATTAAGTAATTATTTAATTACTGAGTAATTCATGGTAATTAGAGTAACTTAATGTAATTAATTGGTAATTTAAGTATTTTTTGCTTGATTAAAGTTATTGATTTTTAATTGTAATTGTACTTCAACGAAACTATTTACTATTTATATATAATCTATTATAACAGTATTTTATTAATTTCAAATAAGAGTGAATAACAAAGATTCAAAAAGACTGGTTCTGTATGTAGAAGGCCTTATTCACCATAGTTCTCTCCTAAAATTTATTTTTATCATGCGAAGCTGATTAAGCCATGATTTTCCGGTGTTTTTTTTGTGAATCTGAAATCTATTCATTTTTATTAAATAAATCATAAAATATTTGTTTTTTGCAAGAACTACTTTAGAATTGATTATTTTTTTTTTGCTTTTCCTAAAAATGTGCTATTTTCCCGAAAAATGTCCAAATAATAATTTTTGAAAGAGTTATCGAATGAGCTATTTATAAATAATTTAGTTTAGAACCGTAGAAATGAATACTTAAATTTAAATTAAATATTTTTAATCGCTGTGAAAAGTAATTAAGTAATTTATGTAATTAATCATTTTGGACCAGTTATTTGAGTAATTAATTGGCAGACTGGCAAGTAATAAACACTTCTGGAAACCCTTGTCTTTTGTGTCGCTTTTTGTGTGCATGGGGTGATTGGTCATAATAATCGAATAATGCCTTCATAAGTGCAGTGCTTCTGGGGACGCGCAGTTTTGTTTTCTCGCGATAATTTTCGTCTCTTTTGTGTCGCTGTTTGTGTGCATGGGGTGATTGGTCATAATAATCGAATAATGCCTTCATAAGTGCAGTGCTTCTGGGGACGCGCAGTCCTGTTTTCTCGCGACAATTTTCGTCGTAAATGATCGTAAAAATTTAACATTCAGTTTTAGTATTAACTCATCAAACTATCGATTTTATGAAGAGTAAAGCGTCATTTATTTACTATTTTTGAAATTTGCTCGCGTTATCTAAATGGTAAAAACAGTAAAAATATACTGATAAGTCCAGCCCATAGCACTACTGCTCGGCTGGCACGCGTACGATAAAAATAAACTTTTTTTCTGTGGTAGTATTCGATTGAACAGTTGCATCTTTTTAATGACCAGCTAAAAGTGTCGTTTTAAGTGTGTCAAAGTTTAAAGCAAACGCTGAAAAAATATTTACCGGACGTGGAAGTTGCCTGGCGCAAGTGATCATTGGAGTTCAGGGATTTAATGCTGATCAGCCAAAGATTTTCGACGAGGAAATAAATCAAAACACTAAAGCTAAGTATTGCTCCTCTTTTCTGTTTGTCGTCCGGCACAATACCCGCCGTGATGGATACGGGCGAAGGGAAGGGTGGAGGGAAGAAGGGTCTTTGCGCGCAGTGCTCTCTGCCTGGCGACACAGACCAGTGCGTCAATTGTTTTGGAAAGTGCCGACGGCCAATACACGTAGACTGCTTGCCCCGCGAGACGGCAGAACGTATCGAGGTGCTGTTACAGCTACCTAACGCCGTCTTCGTGTGCGACGCGTGTTTGCGCGAGAAAGACGATGGAAACACGGAAAAAAATTCTATCGGGAATTGTCGCGAAACTCGCAGATTTGTCGTGCATGTTAAATTTTGTGAAAAATTTTGAACCGACTGTCAGAAAAGTTGTGCGGGATGAATTGGCGAGAGACAGGAAGACTTCAACAGTAAGTGACAGCAAGGAAGGAACCCGGAACCGTGTTCAGACGCGATCAGAGTCGAAGAAAAAGGAAAGCTGAGGAGGCTGAGGACGTCGAATCAAAGAAAAGGAAGGAAGGAGAAGCAGGAGACACATTGACAGCGTTCGTTACCCCAAAAACGAGCTTTGCGAGTGTGCTGCAGCAGAGAGTTGTTATGACAGAAGAGGAGCAGAAACAGAAGCAAAGCAAGAAGCCGGATCCGGTCGTTGTTATCAAGCCGAAGGAAGGAGTTGTGATTGAGAACGCCCGGATGGAAGTGCAGAAAAAAGTCAGTTCCAAAAACCTGAACGTTCAGCGTGTTTACACGAACAAAAATGGTGAAGTCGTAGTTGCACTGAAGGATGAAGCTTCCGTTAAGGTGTTACAGGAGAACGTTAATAAACAGCTTGGAGAGCGGTACGACGTACAGCGGCGGGATTCCCTGAAACCAACGATTAAGATCATTGGCATGCCAGAGGAGCTGGAGGAGGACGAACTGCGTGAGACGTTGATGGATCACAACGATTCGTTCGCCAACTTGAAACATTTCAAACTGTGCAGGAGTTATCGCAATGAAAAGTGGAGCTACGACAACAACAATGCAATAGTAGAGTTGGACGCTGACACCTACTTTAAGGTTCTGGATTCTGGAAAGGTGAATTGCGGTTGGAAGCGTTGTCGTGTATTTGATGGACTGCAGGTGCTTAGGTGCTTCAAGTGCAACGGGTTCAACCATAAAGGAGCTGACTGTAAAGCTGCTGTTATCACTTGTCCGATCTGCAGTGGAGCGCACGAACTGAAGGATTGTAAGGCGGAGACGGAAAAGTGTTCAAATTGTGAAAAATTGAAGAAGGAAAAAAATGTTGACATCGACGTGGATCATGCAGCTTGGAGCAGCGAGTGTCCGGTGTACAAAAAACAGCAGGGACGGCGAAACAAGCTGGTTGACTTTACACAGTAGCAATTACAACCTGTGGGTGAAATATTGTACATGAACGTAGCGGGAATGAGGACACACTTTGACGAGCTAAAAGTGATTATCGAACAAAACAAACCAAAATTAGTGATTCTGACAGAAACGCACTTGACTTTACAACATAATCTTGACGACTACGAAATTGAGAACTACAGGAAAACTGCGTGTTTGTCCAGATCACCTCACACGGGAGGAGTTTTGATGTACGTGGATGATCGTGTTGAATTCGAGACCGTTTCAAACGTCGTAGATGGTGACAACTGGTTCCTCGCAATCGACATTAAAAGCTCAACCCTGAACGGAATCTACGGAGGAATCTATCACTCACCGAGCAGCAGTGACATCACCTTCATCGAAAGTCTAGAGGCGTGGCTCAGGAGCGTTTTTGTGGACGAACGAGCAAACGTATTCGTTGGAGACTTCAACATCCGATGGAACGAGCCAGGTTATTCAAGAGAACTGAGAAATGTCACGGAAGCTTTGGGCATGAAGCAGGTGGTTTCGGAACCAACCCGTGTTGGACCGAGTAGCAGCACAATGATCGACCTTGTGTTTACTAACATGGAGGGTGGAAACGCACGCGTTGTAGAGGAACTTAAGATATCCGACCATGAAACCATTGGTATCAGCACCGGAACAAGCAGCGTCAATCTTCCCGAACGTAACAAGACCCGACTTAGCTGGAGTCGCTACTCTCGAGAAAAGCTGCAGGAAATCTTACGTTCTAACCGAAGCCAAGTGGATCCTACGGTGTCAGTAAACGAAGCGGGAGAGAAATTTGATGCGGAAATGGTGGCGGCAGTTGGAAGCCTCGTTGACGTGCGCGTTGACGAACGTGCAGACGCAAACTACTGGTATGGAGATCACCTTAGTATGCTGAGAACAGCGAGAGATAATGCCTACCGGAAGTTTAAGGTCACCAAGACTGCCACTGACTGGACCAGTTACAAGATTTGCAGAAACCGCTACGTTAACGAAATTCGAGCGTCAAAGAACTCCGCAATCAACGATGAAATAAGAAGCTGCGGTGGAGATTCCAAGAAACTTTGGAGGTGTTTGAAATCGCTGATTCAGCCAGGAGGACAGCCACCAACGGAGATCGTTTTGGAAAGCCACGAGGGGATGCGGAAACGGCAAGGCTTCTCAACACCTTCTTTGTACGGAGTGTGGAGGAGATAAATGCAGGGATTCCAGCAACGACGTTTACGCCTGAAGAAGGAGGGACGGAACCGGAGGAGCTGTTGTGTGAGTTTCACCCAATAACACTGAGCAAGCTTAAGGCAACGGTACGAGCTCTGAAGGATTGTGCTGGTGTTGGAAATGTCTCGAAACGGGTAATGGTGGACGCTTTGGACGTTGTTGCTGTGGACTTACTGGACATCGTCAACAAATCGCTGTCACGAGGTGAATTTCCGGACGCATGGAAGAAGACGTTGGTAGTTCCAATCCCAAAAGTCCCGAAATCCAAGAAACCTGAAGATCACAGGCCAATCAACATGCTCCCGCTGTACGAGAAGGTCATGGAGACGATCGTGAAGGAACAACTGGTGGCGTTCATTGACCGAAATGGTGTGCTACTGAAAGAACAATCCGGGTTTCGAAAACAACATTCTTGTGAGTCGGCGCTGAATCTTCTATTGCTGAAGTGGAAGCAGTGTATTGAAAATGGAAGCATTGTTCTGTCAGTCTTCGTGGACTTGAAGCGGGCGTTCGAAACCATCGACCGAACTAAATTGCTTGGCGTTCTGAGGAAGAGCGGGATACGCGGAACGGTTCTGAAATGGTTCGCCAGTTACCTGGAAGATCGAAAGCAGGTCACGAGGTATAACAGCGCGGTTTCACCACAAACAGCAGTAGACTTCGGAGTACCACAAGGAAGCGTTCTAGGACCTTTGCTGTTTATTCTCTACATAAATGACATAAAACAGGCGTTGAAGCGAGTACAGGTGAACCTGTTTGCCGACGACACAGTGCTGTTTGTGGTTGGTGACAGCTTCGACGAGTGCTTTGATTCCATGAACGAAGAGCTGATCGGGTTCTCAGAATGGTTAAAGTGGAAGAAGCTGCAGCTGAACATTGCGAAGACGAAGTGTATGGTGGTGACGACACGGCCGATCAGTGAGTGTAGAAGATGTGTACAGATGGATGGTGGAATCGTGGAGCGGGTGGAGACGATGAAATACCTTGGAGTCATGCTGGACGAAAAGCTGAATTTCAACGAGCACATCGATTACACTATCAGGAAGGCAGCCCGAAAGTTTGGAGTTCTGTGCAGAATCAACCGCTACTTGACAGCACAAGCAAAGGTTCAGTTATACAATTCGCTTATCGCGCCGCACTTCGACTACTGCTCATCGATCTTGTTCTTGGCAACACAACGGCAACTGAAAAGGATGCAAGTTCTCCAGAGCAAAATCATGCGACTCATCCTGGGATGTGAACGATTGACGCCGAGGCTGAGAATGCTCGAATGCTTGCAGTGGATGTCGGTAAAGCAACGGATCGAATACAACACACTTGTCTTTGTTTTTCGTGTGAAGGAAAGGATGGCACCACAATACTTGACGGAAGCCATGGTACGCGGAAGGGATATCCATGAGCACGACACTAGAGGAGCTGACGATCTCAGATTGCAGAACTGGAAGAAAGCGTGTACGCAGAACTCGTTGTTTTACAAAGGATTTAAGCTATACAACCAGCTTCCAGAGGCTGCAAAGATGACGAGCAACATCAATGAGTTTAAACGGAGCTGCAAGGAGTTTGTGCGGCAACGGCCGTTCGAGTAAAAGTGACCCACGATGGTACTGTGACGAAGAGCACGTTATGACGGTCGGCCATCTTCATTATCGGTACGCATTCGCTTGGGGACACTTTGGGCTGCATATGATAAACTTAATCAAAAGTAACGCGAATCTGGGCGCGGTTTAACCCTATGTGCTCATATGCATGTGGAATAGCAAATGGTTCCAATACCCTAAATGGATAAAATGTCTGCAATCTGAATGATAAGGAAAGACTCTGCACAGGATTTGTAAGAGCGCCTTGAGATTAGAAAGAGAGATATGGATGGGCATACACGGAAGTTGAGTTAAGATTACAGGACACTCTCATAACACGAACTTAGAATTATCGAAAGATATCTGCTCGTAAATCTTCCATACTACAAAAACTGTGTATGGGTAAGAGGTGGGCCATCCAAGGATTAAAAACTATTTTAAATAATCAATTATCTATCTTTCCGCAGCCGGCTGCCTAAGATTTAAAAAATTTCAACCGATAAACAAAATGCTCATGGTCACATCACTGCCACTCGTGAATCCTGACCTCATACCCATCTACTAACCCCCTCAAAACTCATGTGATACTTTGTGGGAGAAGCAGTCGATTGGGCGGTCTCTATCACTCAAGTATCGGACTAACATTCCCATCCACTTCCCCGTGACCCTACCACTGGTCGTGGCCGGCGCCGGTATTGATCAGCATGATAGGGGCCTTTGAGAAGTTGCGAAGCGAGGAAAGATAGCACCCACCCATCTTCCACGGCTCGTGGATGTAACTTCTGGAGGTCCTGGTCAATAACGGAGTAGCAACTGCGGGTGGGCACCTATGCTTATGCTTATGCTTATGCTCGTACGTTCTGGTAGTAGAATCGAATGTGCTCACACGTTCCACTAGCGTTGGTGTCTGTTGACGAAGGCTGGATAGGAGCCTACGATTCCGGCAAAGGCTCACGGGCTGCTCGGCCATGCTGGTGTCTTGTACTCGGTCGAGAACTGAAAGCTGGAGAATTTTCAGAGCACGAAGTCATTTGATTTGAACGGTACTCGCCTGTGGGGGCGGCAGGAAACCCCTCTCGATCTCCGAACACAGGACCGGGACGGTTGGCTGGGAACTCGACTGCGACGGAGTGATCGGGGGCTTTCATAGTGCCGTATACCGTGCGTCCCGGTGATGGTCGTGTCGTCAGGTGGCTGTCTTGGCGTGGGTCACGTCGTTCAGGACATGGGCTGGAATCCGAGAAAATGTTAAGGTCGAAACAGTCATTCGAGCTGGTGATTGGATACTGGCCTGTGAAAGTAGGTTGGAAGACCCCCTCGACATCTGAACGCAGGTCCGGGACGGCTGTGCTGGTCGCTGGCTGGGAACGCGACTGCGTCAGAGCGTTTGGGGGCTTCCTTACGACCATATAACATGCGCCCCGGTGATGACAAGGCAGCAATATGAGAAGTCGTTCCGTGTAAGGCCAACCGATGGCAAGAATTCGAAGGACTGTCAGGGCACGGTAAATCTGATAACGGATGGTACTCGCCTGTGAATGTGGCCTGGAAGACCCCCTCCTGACACCCGAACACAGGCCCGGGACGGCTGTGCTGGTCGCTGGCTGAGAGCTCGACTGTGACGGGGTGATTGAGAGCTTCCATAGGATTTTCTAACTGGCGTCCCGGTGATGACAGAGCGGCAAATGATGGCTGACTAAGACGTTGCGAGATTATTCCAGGCGGCTCTGTTCGCTGCATACAGAGCTTAGCTCTGTTCAACCATACAGAGCAGGTAAAGAGTTTTTATTGAGCATGTAGACTAGGCCGTCCCAAAAAAATTAAAAGTTGTCAAATCTTCGGTGCTCACCCCTAGAATGATAGATTAGGATGCCAGGAACAATGTTTTCATACAACAAAAAAATCCCAGAAATGGTTTACAACTCGCGCGCGGAGCTTGAATGAAAATGGTGCATTTTTCGAGTATTTTTCAGAAATGTGCGTAACAATCATACTAAAGTCATTCAAATTTGGTCGCCTTGGGCTTCAAGTTATAGTTTAATGTCCCCTGAACAAATTCCTGTACAGACATAGTCCATAAAAGCATGTGTTTGGGCATGGCAGGGCGTTTTAGGGAGAAAAATGTGTATTTTTAGGCAAAAAATTTCAAAAATCGCTCCCCAAAACGAGCCAAAAAATTTTGCAGCCAAAACTAATGCATTCAGCTTATAGGAAATTTTACGCAGATCATTTTGCTTTTTTTAACATTCAATTTATGTCCACGCAAAGCCGAGATATTTGCATTTTAGTGAACAAAAAGTGACGTTTTTTCAAAATTCTTGGTATATAAGCGTTTTTAGTATAAAACATTGGCTACTATGATTAAAAACAGGAAGGCATATATTTTGCTCGCTCAAAAACGATATTTGTTAATAACATTTCATGAAAAAACATGACATTTTCTCACAGTGTGACGTAAACGACAAATAATCATAAATCAAAATTAATTTTATTAAAGTTCATATCTCCATGCTGTAAACGTGATTTTTTTGTATGTACATTCGAATGAAACAAATTTATTTATAAAAAAAACTATTTTTTTCAAAAAAAGTTACCCCTTAGAGCGTTATTTGTTCATATCTACAAGAGCACAGAGCAGTACTTATAAATATGTCGTTTACGTCACACTGTGAGAAAATGTCATGTTTTTTAATGAAATGTTATTAAAAAATATCGTTTTTGAGCGAGCAAAATATATGCCTTCCTGTTTTTAATCATAGTAGCCAATGTTTTATGCTAAAAACGCTTATATACCAAGAATTTTGAAAATTCGTCACTTTTTGTTCACTAAAATGCAAATATCTCGGCTTTGCGTGGACATAAATTGAATGTTAAAAAAAGCAAAATGATCTGCGTAAAATTTCCTATAAGCTGAATGCATTAGTTTTGGCTGCAAAATTTTTTGGCTCGTTTTGGGAGTGATTTTGAAATTTTTGCCTAAAAATACACATTTTCTCCTAAAACGCCCTGCCATGCCCAAACACAAGCTTTTATGGACTATGTCTGTACAGGAATTTGTTCAGGGGACATTAAACTATAACTTGAAGCCCAAGGCGACCAAATTTGAATGACTTTAGTATGATTGTTACGCGCATTTCTGAAAAATACTCGAAAAATGCACCATTTTCATTCAAGCTCCGCGCGCGAGTTGTAAACCATTTTTGGGATTTTTTTGTTGTATGAAAACATTGTTCCTGGCATCCTAATCTATCATTCTAGGGGTGAGCACCGAAGATTTGACAACTTTTCATTTTTTTGGGACGGCCTAATGTAGACCTCGATGCGTCTCTGCGTTAGGGACTACGTCATCGTCATCGTCATCGCTTGTCCAGATCGGCACAGCATAAAGCAGGGGTGCTCAAAGTTTTTGGAGGCCGGGCCAAATTTGAAGCTCAAATCTAGCAAAACAATGCCAAAGGGCCGTTGTGGGTTTGTAAACAAAGAGTGTATCCCTTTCATGCCAGATGTAAACATCCTCTAGCGTAAGCAGGACACACTCTTTGTTTACAAACCCACAACGGTTCTTTGGCATTGTTTTGCTAGAAATGAGGTTGCGGGCCCAATATATCCAAAAAAGTTATACAAAAATTAAATTACGTTATTTTAATTCAAAAGATTTAATTTTTGTTATTTAAAAAATTGTCAATTCAAAATAATAGAAAATACAAAATAACGGTTTTCTATCGGTATTGTTGATTTCTGGAGTTTTTTTTAAAAAAGGACCATTAAACCAATTTTTTGTTTTTGCTTTATGAGTGTTTTTTAATACCCCTGACTCAAGGCGGTTCTAAAAACACCCAAAAAGCAAAAACTGGAAAATTGGTTTATTGGACCTTTAAAAAAAAACTCCAGATTTTATTGTTTCAGGTATTTGAAAAAAAGTTTTTAGCTGAATGTACTGGCGTTTTCAAAAAAAAAAAAGTTTTGTTTTTATATTTCGAAAATGGTGACATAACATGTTGAACAATTTATCTAAAGGCGTAATTTTATCTATAAGTTTAGTGTGGCTTATGAAAAATCGTTGAGAGCCAGAATTTCAACATTTCAATGAACAAAATTTAAGCTTCCGTATACTTAGACTGCAATCATTATTTTAAAAAAAGATTCGAAAAAAAAAACATTTTACAGAAAAAAAAAATATATATATATTTCAACGAAAATAAACATAAATTTAAATTATTTTTTATAAACCTAAACATGTTCAAATGATTCTAAATGCAAAGGATTGCATATTTAATAAACTTCAGCTGATTGCACCTATTTTTTTAAGTTTTAAAGTTTTTAGGAAATATATTTTTGCTCCTTGTTTCCGAGCCAATTTTTTCGACGAAAGCTTTGAAAAATATTTGTAAGAAACTTGATCCTCAGATTTCCACAATTTGTCTGCCTGAATCAGTTGGTAGTCAATCAGATACGATATCTAACTGTAATGAGTTCAAATCCCGAAGGAAGAGCAAGGGTCAGGGTCAGTTCATAAAAGGATTATTATGACTTGCAAATTAATAAAGAAAACTTATATTTTGGCAAATATTACAGAATTCTACCTAAGTCAAACTTGAACTTTTTTTTTTTAATATTTCTAAAAATGTTTGATGAAAGTTTTGACGATATTTACTAGTTTCACTCACATTGAAACCTGTGAAATTGTTTTAATCATTAAATATTATGAACATTTTTTTTTGTATCCTTAAGTGGGGATCAAAATATTAATAAATCATAAGTTTTTTATCAACAAAAAATAAAAAAGATTAGCATATAAAAATTTTAAAATAAACCTTAACTTTGAAAAAGTAAAAAATAACTTTACAAGTGATCAACGGGCCATTTTACATGATCATTCAAAATGGGCCCGCGGGCCACAAAATATCACCTCGCGGGCCACGTTTGGCCCGCGGGCCATACTTTGGTCACCCCTGGCATAAAGCATGGCAGGTCTGAAAATTTGTTTACAAATTTACAGTTTATTCATGAGACAAAGTCTAGAATTCCTGTTTATAAGGGTCCTGTGGTCTATTGGTTACAGGTTTCGTTTGATAAACGGAAGGCCGTGGTTTGAAACCCACATGGCTTGGCACCACCTTTCCTCGTACTTTTCACAAAATGTGCTTGGAGGGACAAAAAAAAACTGCTTAGCAAGAGTCCCGGGCTTTCGGGATTTCACTGGGAACACATCCTAAGTAGCGTAATAAAAAAGTGCACTTCAGTTCTGGCGACACATATGGAAAGTACAACAGCACAGGGGAAAGGAAAAATGTTACGGCGTGTGGATAGATCAACACACTTGCTCATCAATAGCGCGTGTGCTTTGTTCTCCAAATGCCGAAGAACAGCAAATTGGCAGCCTCTGCAGATCTAAAAATAGATCAGCAGGTCTACAATAGATCAAATAAATGGTCGCAGTGGACTCATGGCAATCAAACAAAAAAAAAATGCTGACCGAAACCTGGCTGGCAGCTCAATAAATGCTGTGCAGCTGTTCGGGAATGCTTTTGAAGTGTTCTCTACTCATCGCAATGCCAGAAACAGCCGTCGTACCGTGGGTGGCGGTGTACTCATAGCTGTTCGGAAGTCCTTGGATTCGACTGTATGCGCTGAAGCTGCTGCTGTAAATCTTGAACAAATCTTCGTCAAAATTCAGCTGAAGACGCAGAAGTTATTTGCCGGCTGTCTCTATCTACCTTCTGAAAAAGTTACGAACATCAATTGGTAGAGAATCACATAAGCTGCATTGAAATCGTTGCTGGACTTGCTGACCCAGGTGATTATATTGTGGTCGCAACGCGAGTTTGCGCGAACTCAAAAAGCAACGAGCTGCTGCCCTCGAGCGATACACCCAGCACCGCGGGCCGATTACACATGCTGTATTCAAAGCTGCCAGTTCACGATACAAATCCTACAACAAGCGCTGTTACAAAAGCTACATCCGCAAGACATAAGCAAATCTTCGTCGCAACCCGTCGCAGTTCTGGTCCTTTGCCGAATCCAAATACAAAGAAAATGACCTGCCCGCTACTATGGTTTAAGGTGAGACTGTAGAAAAAACGAACGCCGAAAAGTGCACCCTCTTCGCCCAACACTTTGCGTCTGTTTTTCAACAACCTGGTCCGGCGCCTGCCTCTGAACAGCATCTGGAACTGGTACCGCGCGACATCATTTGTGCTCAAATAGAGCTTTTGGGTTTGATATCACCTCGTCCGTCCTTGAGACTAACTTTTGTGATGTATCCCTGTTTACTCTACACAGTTAGCTGATCGGCAAACTCGTTCCCCATGATCCCACAGTGCCCAGGTACTCAGGCGGGACAGCTCCCGTAGTACGTCGATGCAGTCCTAAACGAGTTTGGACTCCACCCTTGCGGCTTTCAGAGCTAGCAGTGCTGCCTGGCTGTCCGAGAATATACCGATTTTCGCATGCCTATAGTTCTTACTAAGGCAATGCACAGTGCAGGAGTATATAGCATAGACTTCTGCTTGGGGCCATCTACCCATTGAGATGGATAGTTTGATCCCTGGTCTAAAGATCCCAGCTCCAGTGAGATTACCTATTTTGGAGCCATCTGTATAGAAGCAGATAGTTCCTGGTGGAAGTTCTGGCCCCCCAGCACACCAGAGCCTACGAGTTTCCCTTCGTTACCGACGTTTCGGCTTATATTTTGAAGCCTTCTTCATATACCGTGTGAATTGTAACAACTGCGACAACAAATACATCGGCATGACCAGCAATCTCCTAAAAACAAGATTGTCTGGACATCGTAGCGATGTCAACAGATTGGACAAACTGCTACAATCTGGACACAGCTACTCCGATGTAGAAGTACAAGCGACAAGGAGAAGACAGCTATGATATCGCACTGTATCGACAGTGGTCACCGTTTCGATCTCACAGAAGCAGAAATATTGGATCAAACCTTTAAGAGGTCGTCTCTCTCACTCCTTGAGATGATTTGGATCCATAACACCCAAGACACGGTCAACAAGAGGACCGACACGGATGGGCTAAACAGCACGTATGCTGGCATACTACACGTATTACACAAACACAAAACAAACCCCAAACAAAATAACACAATAACAACATCCCACCGTACAGTTAGATACAAACAGTTGTGCAGTGCAAACTACCAAACAGTAAATGTGTAAAACAAATCAAAATCCAGGACAAATACGTTAGTAATTACACAAAATAACCCCCCCCCCTCTTAACCCAACATATTTCCCAATCCCAACAGTGATGTGCAGGAACATAAACAGACGGTTTACACATAGGACAAAACAAAACTTGACAAAGAACAACATCCTTGTAAGTACAAAAACACACGACAAACACAGAACAAAAAGTAATAGCATACTGATTTTTAGTGATCCAGTGAAGAAGGCTTCAAAATATAAGCCGAAACGTCGGTAACGAAGGGAAACGGTTGTTACTTTTATTCGACGGACTGAAAAGCCAAATTTGAAGAAAACTATAATTTGACAGTCGTTGCGAAATAAGTCTACGAGTTGTTTCAACTGTATCGTATGGAGTATCTATGTTGGGTCTCGCTTCCATGCAGTCTGTAACTGTTGTTACTAGAGGAGTTACATATGTCAAACTCCTTCATGATGCGCAGGTGACCCGTTACCCGAGCAGGGGTAAATAACACGGGAATACCAAATTTTGGTATTACTTGGGCAAATAACAGGGACCAAAATGTGCCCTTGGTTGCCCAGTAATAGATGGTAAAATACCATGAAATCATACCAAAATCATGTATTTGGAAGACCACAGGAACACACATTTTGGTCGCTGGTATTTGCACAAGAAATACCTAAATTTGGTATTTTCATACCATTTTTAGTGCAACAGTTGCAGTTAGTGAAAAAACGGAAATGATCCATATGCAACAGCCAAATCTACTCACCTGATGATTCCATGTTGTTCTTAGTGATATTCTTCACCACATTGAATGCATTTGTCATTGATGAACGGCCTGTGCTTGAATTTCTTGAAGATTCTAAAAAATAACAAGATTGAAAAATAAGTGTTATTAAAATGAAACTGGATTGAAATTCACCAAAATTTTATAATCTGTCGATTAACTCGTTTTTCAAAGTATTTGGTTATCCCAACTTAGAATAATCTCAACGCTTTAAAAAAAATCTTAGTGGGTATATAAAAAAAATTGAAAATCAGCTTTAACACTTTTGGGTTTCAAGTCATTTTAGCGCAAAATTAATTATCTCATCAAAAATTATAAAAAATTCCCATAGTTTCAGAGGAATTTGATGAAACCTTTCAATACCAAAATAATACCAAAATAATACCAAAATGTGGCATCCTGACTTAGAAATTTTTCCACAATGTCAAGTCATTTCTTTAGGGGGTATATCAAAAATGTTTGAAATCAAGTTGGAAATTTCCGGTTTTCAATGAAAGCATTCGCTTTGAGACATCATTTTAGCGCAAAATTAATTATTTTGTCAAAATTGGTTAAAATTTTCCCATAGTTTCAGAGGAATTTGATAAAACACTTTAATACCAAAATAATACCAAAATGTGCCATCCTGACTTAGAAAATTTTCCACAATTTCAAGTCATTTCTTCAGGGGGTATATCAAAATGTTTAAAATCAAGTTTGAAATTTCCGGTTTTCAATGAAAGATTCACTTTGAGACATCATTTTAGCGCAAAATTAATTATTTTGTCAAAATTGGTCAAAATTTTCCCATAGTTTCAGAGGAATTTGATAAAACACTGTAATACCAAAAGAATACCAATATGTGGTGTTCGACCATTGACAAATTCTGCAATTTTGCAATATCAAAACAATACCTTTTATTTGGTATGATAGCACATTTTGCTCTTGCATAATCCTTAAGGCTATCGGGCAGCAAATTCAAATTTTTTGGGAGAATATTTATTTCTCGAATTCTAAGATGTTTTTCAAAAAACCGTCTTTAACATATGTTGACAACATCCCAAAGTATCTCTGGGTAAAATTTGAACATGATTCATTGAGTTTTACGTAAAATATTGGCTATTTAATGGCATATTTTGGTATTATGTCGAATTCGCATGAATTTATTTATTCCCAGTGAGAAAAATCGAGCCAAATCGGCTCGATCCTCGAGCCAAACTCGACTCGAGTCTCGACTCGACTCGACTCGATTTAGGCTCGAGTTTGGCTCGAGGATCGAGCGGGAATCGACTCGATTTGACACAAAAAACTCGAGCCAGTCGAGCCGAGTAAACGTCAAACAATAGTGCCATCTGTATTTGGTATTTTGAACTATACGAAGCGCTACCTAGCGGGTGATAGTGAAACTTATTAATCATTTTATCTAGAACTTGGAAAACTGGCGCATCAAATGAAAACGGCGGATTGACTTTACTAAGCCAATCCGCCTTTTTCATTGTTTGCACCAACCTATTTGTTTTACAAATTATATTTTATTATTTAAATCATGTTTTCATTTACATTATATTTAACAGGATATGCTACTAATTAATATAAATTACTGTTGGCGTTCGATTTCGGTGAGCATTCGCTTGATGTCGGTCGTGGCCGTGCGGGTGACCAGCGTCAGCAGATCTGCTTCGGCGTAACCAGGGGTTAGTTTGGCGAGTTCTTCGTAGCATCCGGCCGGTTTGATCCGCGAGATCCCGTCCAAGCTGCTTAGCAGCTGCGCATCGATTTGTCGTTCCATGTTCTTCGAGGTGACGCGGTTGATCTGGTCGATGAAGAGTACGCGCGGCGAGAGGATCGATGCCTGCTTAAACACCTTCCGGATGGGTTCCTCCGACTCCCGGAAACTCCCGCGACTAACTTCGTGGTGGTGATCTCAATCAGTCCAGATTACCATCGGTGGCGTGCGCAAGTAACGCCTTCCCCGAGCCGGGAGATCCGTGCCGTCCAATGTGCCAATAAACTTCCGGTCCATTCCACCAACATTCTCGTCCAGATGATGGGTTCCTCCCAGATGTTGTTTTGCACTGCTGTTGCATGGCCGCAGAACGTCCCTGTTGGGCATACAGAATGCTTCAACGCTTCCGGACGTTGGGACGTTGATGGCGCTGTAACCGATTGTCGTGCTGGACGAACTCCTTCATATCGATGACGATTTGCGGACCTCGGTGGTGGTATGCCACTGCTGCAGCTGCTGGTCGCGGACATTACGGTCGTTGTTAGGTAGCTCACGTACATTTTGGCGTTCGGGATGAAGCTGGACATGACTTCGAAGTCGAGCATTTTGGACGCTGCTCTTTGGCTTAGGAATAAGTGTACTTCTGCAGGCCAGTCTGACAATGTTTCCGTGCCCTTGTTGCTGACGGTATTGAACCAGCTGGACGATGGTCCCCGCAAGGCTCTGCGTGCTGTAGAAGATGCGATTCAGATCGTGTCTGATCAGCTGAATCGGAGTGGGGTTTGCGCCTCACATCGGCCACGCTAGTGTACATGATTGTTCCTTTCTGGGGGTTAGTCGGTGACGTCGCTGCACCATTATCGAACCCACTCTGGAACCTCTTCAAACTCGGCGACCGTTATTCGACAAAACGCTGGCCGAGATTTGTTCTCGCCTTCCGCGGTTGCTGATCGCCGAAACAACTTTTGGTAGATTATGATGACTGGCGCAAAGTTGGTCGCGTCCAACGCGTAATCATAGCACACGCTGATTCCTCCGATGTCGACTTGGCTTGGCCCGATCCCAAACTATCGTTATCGTCCTTCCGCTGCCACACCCTCCACTCCGGCGACCATCCATTTGGCAAGTCCTCGTCTTTGGATCTCGCCGTGGTGGCATCGGTGTCGGCAACTTGCAGTGCGACTGATTGGATCCCGCCGATCCGGATAAGGCTAGCGAGTTAAACATGAAACGGGCCAGTTCTGACATTTGGTGCCGCAAATCGCCCGTGGTTGTCGTGCTGTTGGAAGAAAAAAATCCAGTTTAGTGATATCTGATGAGATGGGGACACGTTTCTCAACCGACCTGTCTGTGAGACATACAAACAGATTGTTGCTGTTTTTTGGCTCAGAGTCAGAGGAACGCATCGAGGACCAGAATCTCTACCGTCGTCATCCGTCGTGAGCTGGTAGTCGCGAGCAATCTGAACGGAAGTTCAGTAGGCGCAGCAGCGATGATCGCCGTTCCTCCAATTGCGCCAACCAACACCACGCCACGCAAACACTCGCAAGAAAACCGCCTCGCGGTCCGAAATTCCTAGCGAGATTTCCTGGTCAAAGCGACCGGCGCGACGCAGGGCAGGGTCGAGCGCATCCGGCTGGTTGGTGCACAACGACTGGTTGTTTATAAGTCCGGTTCGCCAAGATGGCGTTGAGCTTGTCGAAGAGTATGAGAGTATGCTGCCTGATCGAACACCTCCCGGATGCGTTCCTCCGAGTCTTCGGAATAGCCGCTACCGAATCATTGGCGGCGATCTCAATTAGTCCATTCATAAGCTGGCCAGCGATGGCGTGCGCAAGCAACGTCTTCTCCGAGCCGGGAGGTCCGCGCAGCAGATATCCACGCGGCGGCGGCAATCGGATAAACCTCCGGATGCTTTATGTGAAATAGACGTTGAGGCGTTGCAGCGCCTACAAGGTGGTCGCTTCCAGGTGCTTCCAGCCGGGGAAGGGCTGATGTCGAAATGGGTGCACGACTCGTCGATGATGTGCAGGAGGAGACGCAGGAATTCCGACTTGGTTTTGACCTGGAGCAGGATGTGGAATCCGTGCGGGAGTTTTCTTCGCGGACGGCGGTTGGTTACGTACGGGTCGAGGCCGGGTTTGCGGGGACAGGCGCCTATGCCCTTCGGGATGGACTCGATGTCACGGATGACGAAGGTGCTTGTTTTGGGGATGGTCGCGATAATCTGGGAAGCTTCCAGGCTGTTTCACAGTTGGAGAGCGGTTCCTTTGGATTTGCCGAGGGCAGTCAGGGTTCGGGCGAGTCCAGGTGACGTCCTGTGAAATCCGGGCAGTTGTTTGGCGATCGTTGGCATGCGTTAGCGCAGACGCCTCGTTGCTGTGAGAAGAAAAACGTTAATATCTTTCAAAAAGTATATCACAAGCCAACAGACTCACGTTTGCTTCTGGGCGGTCGGGACAACTAGCTCAGTTGACACGTACACGAAATCGTCATCCCGCTTGAACAGCAGCTGTTCGATGTTCCGCTCCACAACCTCCCACATCACTGAGATGGTACCTTCTTATCCCCCAAGAGGCTGCGAACAGGGTACGCCGGAAGAGCATTTGTCGCCGGCATCGTCCTGGCGCGATCGCGATCAGCGTATTTCTGCTGCTGTGGTTGGGCGTTTTGCTACCGCAAGAAATCGTTGGGCATCGATATTGTCCATGACGGAGAACGGCGGAGGATGGAAGCTGTGAATGGCAAAAAAAGTTTGATTGCAGCGATCGTTTTTTCTCCACCACTGAGATTGCCAATCGACAAGAATCGTTTGCCGGGCCGACGCAGTTCTAGTTGATTCCGCCCAGATAAACCCAACTTGGGTTGTCCGGACCGAGGTACGTTTGGACGGCTGCGATTCTCAAGTTCGTAGATCGTATTCAGTGGCGTCGTCTGTGACTTACTGTTCGCCTTGCTGGACAATGTCCTCCTTGTTGCCGCGTTGCATCGGAAGCTTGACCATCACCGAAGCCCGGTTCGGAATCGGCTTCCCGATCGACTCACACGTTAGGATGGACATGCCTGGTAGGGGCAGCAAAAGCTAAAACAAAAAAAAAAATAGGCAACGGAACCAAAAACCTTTTTTACCGCTCCACCTTTCCTTACCCGATCCATTTGTTCCATTTGTTCCGATGACGACGGGAAACTTAATTCGCAAACAAAACAAACCGAAAACATGGCAAATTTTGCTAAGTCCAATTTTGACAGCTCAAAATAGTACATGCGACACCTACACTTGAAAAATAGAACTAAGTTGGCTCGAGTAGCTCGAGTGGACCTTTCACTGGGTTTATTCGTCAAACATTCGTAGACTACATGATCGTTGCTTAGTTTCTAATAGACAAATCCAGCGAAAGCTCAACGCTGCTTTTTGATGGTGTGAGATTTGACAGCTCCCATACTAAATGTCTCGATTTTCATACTTTTTGTTAATTTTCTTTTAAAATAAAATACTTAAAATATGAAAACTATATATTTTTGGTGCCCAAAATTCCTGCTGAATCGAATGGCGTACTTATCTCGATTGCAAATTTTTCGAACAGTTTTTATTTTAATAATATTCTAGACACATTTTGTGCACCTAATCAATCAATATTTTTATCATAAATAATCATTTTATTGCTTAAAAATTGAGTTTTCCTGAGCTACCACATTCAAATACAAGGAAGCTGTCATTTCTAACACCATTGGCCACCTAGCGGCTATTTCAAACTGGATTCGTCTATTACAAGGGGGGAACATCTATCTTTGATTTTAGAACTGTTTTTTCATGGTGGATTTTGTCATTGTGAAATCGATTATGTTATTATATTTATTATAAGTTTCCATCATTCTATTCATGGGCCCGTGTTTGGCGTAGTCAGTTCTGTGGAAATGCAATGCGAAAGGCTCACGTGCTCTCAATACGCGTGTGGGTTCATAGAAATTTAATGTTTGTAACAACTCTGGAGAATTAATTCGGTTTGCAATAAGATCATTTACGAACGAGAGAGAAGCGAATTCACGACGCTTTACAAGTGTTTCTAAGCTTATTAACATACAGCGTGCAATATACGAAGGAAGAGGAAACACTGTCCACTAGGCCGTCCCAAAAAAATGAAAAGTTGTCAAATCTTCGGTGCTCACCCCTAGAATGATAGATTAGGATGCCAGGAACAATGTTTTCATACAACAAAAAAATCCCAAAAATGGTTTACAACTCGCGCGCGGAGCTTGAATGAAAATGGTGCATTTTTCGAGTATTTTTCAGAAATGCGCGTAACAATCATACTAAAGTCATTCAAATTTGGTCGCCTTGGGCTTCAAGTTATAGTTTAATGTCCCCTGAACAAATTCCTGTACAGACATAGTCCATAAAAGCTTGTGTTTGGGCATGGAAGGGCGTTTTAGGGAGAAAAATGTGTATTTTTTAGGCAAAAAATTTCAAAAATCACTCCCCAAAACGAGCCAAAAAATTTTGCAGCCAAAACTAATGCATTCAGCGTATAGGAAATTTTACGCAGATCATTTTGCTTTTTTTAACATTCAATTTATGTCCACGCAAAGCCGAGATATTTGCATTTTAGTGAACAAAAAGTGACGAATTTTCAAAATTCTTGGTATATAAGCGTTTTTAGCATAAAACATTGGCTACTATGATTACAAACGGTAAGGCATATATTTTGGATATTTTTATTTTGCTCGCTCAAAAACGATATTTGTTAATAACATTTCATTAAAAAACATGACATTTTCTCACAGTGTGACGTAAACGACATATTTATAAGTACTGCTCTGTGCTCTTGTAGATATGAACAAATAACGCTCTAAGGGGTAACTTTTTTTGAAAAAAATAGTTTTTTTATAAATAAATTTGTTTCATTCGAATGTACATATAAAAAAATCACGTTTACAGCATGGAGATATGAACTTTAATAAAATTAATTTTGATTTATGATTATTTGTCGTTTACGTCACACTGTGAGAAAATGTCATGTTTTTTATGAAATGTTATTAAAAAATATCGTTTTTGAGCGAGCAAAATATATGCCTTCCTGTTTTTAATCATAGTAGCCAATGTTTTATACTAAAAACGCTTATATACCAAGAATTTTGAAAATTGGTCACTTTTTGTTCACTAAAATGCAAATATCTCGGCTTTGCGTGGACATAAATTGAATGTTAAAAAAAGCAAAATGATCTGCGTAAAATTTCCTATAAGCTGAATGCATTAGTTTTGGCTGCAAAATTTTTGCTCGTTTTGGGAGTGATTTTGAAATTTTTTGCCTAAAAAATACACATTTTTCTCCCTAAAACGCCCTGCCATGCCCAAACACAAGCTTTTATGGACTATGTCTGTACAGGAATTTGTTCAAGGGACATTAAACTATAACTTGAAGCCCAAGGCGACCAAATTTGAATGACTTTAGTATGATTGTTACGCGCATTTCTGAAAAATACTCGAAAAATGCACCATTTTCATTCAAGCTCCGCGCGCGAGTTGTAAACCATTTTTGGGATTTTTTTGTTGTATGAAAACATTGTTCCTGGCATCTTAATCTATCATTCTAGGGGTGAGCACCGAAGATTTGACAGCTTTTCATTTTTTTGGGACGGCCTACTGTCCACCCTAGTTTACGAAGAGCAAATAGTAAAAATTGTTTTTGCACTGATTCAATACGGGTTTCGTGTGTTTTGATGTGTGGACTCCACACGACGCTACAATATTCAAGAATAGAGCGAACATAAGCTATGAACAATGTTTTCAATGTATAGGGGTCCTTAAAGTTATAACTGAATCGCTTTATGAAGTTGAGCATATTAGTTGCTTTGAATACCATCGTGTTGTAATGTTCGATGAAAGTCATTTTAGAATCAAGTATGACTCCTAAATCTCTAACATTTGAACAGGTTTCAACTATCTGGTTGTCTAGTTTTACGTTTATATTTGGCTTATTTATTTTTCTGCTGAACAAGATCGATGTACACTTTTAATGTTAAGTTGTAAAAGGCTACGACAGCACCATTCAAAGAATATATTGATTTCGTTCTGGAATCTTGAAGCGTCAGTTTCGTCTTTAATTTTCATAAACAATTTCATGTCATCTGCGTAAATCGAAACGTTGATATGCTTAAATATAAAGGATACATCATTTACGTAAAGAATAAAAAGTAATGGGCCTAAATGAGAGCCTTGAGGTACCCCGGAAGTAACATTGATGAGCCTAGATATGAGGCCATTAAATTTAACACATTGCGTGCGTTTTGTTAAGTAAGATTTAAGCCATGAAAGTAGATTAGAATCAACTCCGATTTTATCCAATTTGAAAAGAAGCATAGGAATGTCCACTCTGTCGAAGGCTTTGCTAAAGTCAGTATAGAGTGTCTGTACAGAGTTTTTGTTATCCATTTCATTCAATGTGTAGTTTACGAACGAGAGAAGATTAGTTGCGGTTGAGCGCCCTTTGAAAAATCCATGCTGTTTTTGTGTTATGTAGTCTTTTAATTGAGCAAACATTTTGTTGTTAACTATTGCCTCAAAGAGCTTGGGAATACATGAAATAAGAGCAATTCCACGGTAGTTTTTCACGTCAGATTTTCTACCAGATTTGAAAATTGGAACTAAATATGATTTCTTCCAAGCACTTGGGAATATTCCTGATTTTAATGATAGATTAAATAGCCAATAAAGCGGAGAAGCCAGTTCAGAGGCTACATTTTTTGCAAATTTTGGAGATATTCCATCTGGTCCGGTACTTTTGAACTGTCAAGAGCTTTAAGAGCCGCCTGAATTTCATCTAAGGATAAGCTATCGACTGTTATTTCGTTATTCGCTTGGGGTATAAAGGAAAAGTAGCTTCGGTCGCGATCGTTTTCATCAAAAGAGGTGTATACGCTTTCAAAAAGTTTGCGAATAATTCACAAATTTCTGCACTGTTTTTGCCAATTTTATTGTCGAGAGACATATTTGACGGAAAATTACTACTTTTTAATTTTGATTTGACAAAATTGAAAAACTCTTGATTTTCGATTCTACCTATCTATGATACTTTTCAAATTCAAATTGGATGGTGACTTCTAACTGACTGCATATTTGTAGATACTCTTCAAGTTTTTGGCTATTGCTTTTGTAAGCTTTGTGAGCTTTTTGTTTTCTATTTTTAAGGTTTTTAACCTCTCTTGTAAACCAAGGCGGGTGTTTGTCAATTGTGCGTCTTTTTCTTCGTATTGGGACGCTTTCATCGAGGATGTCGTATATAATGCTATAGAAAGTGTTAACTGCTAGCTCGATGTTCGTTTCTTTCTCTAGTAATGCTTTCCAATCAACTTCTAATAGTCTACGTTTGATTAAGGGATAATTGGCATTATTGTAATCAGGAATTTCTTCGTAATCTGAACCATCTGGTCTGTTATTAGCCTTATGCACGAAAAGTGAAAATTCAATTGCTGTGTGATGAGCTTCATTTTTCCGAAGTGGATTATTTGCTGCAGTCACACAGAAGTCTTCAGTCATATTAGTAAAAAGAAGATCAAGAAAGCGATTATTTTGATTTTTAACATGATTAATTTGATTTAGGCCGAGAGAGCACATTTTATCAAAAATGAATTGTAATCTATCACTTTCCCCTAAGATGGGAATAAGAATAGACTCGTTTTCTGCGTCAACCATGAAGTCGACAGCACCGAGATTGAAATCGCCATACAAATGTATTTTGGATTCGGGATCTAGACTGGAGATAATTTTTTCAGCGTTCCTGAAGAAATCTTCATATGAGCTGAGTGGCGATAACGGGGGAAAATACACAGATGCAAAGATGTGAGTCTCTTTTGCAATCTGAGCTTTGACCCATACGTGTTCAAAATGTGCAAAAACGTCAGAATCAAGTTTTTCTGAGTCAACATCGGTTTTAATGGCGACTAAAACGCCGCCTCCTGACTTTTTCCCGGATGATAACAGATTTCTATCATTCCTGAATACATTAAAGTTGCTAGAAAACCTCTTCGCTTAAAATACTAGCGTCCCAACTGGTCTCCGTGCCAAGAATAGCAGTATAAAGGCATCCGCTGATAGCTTGATTAATAGTGTCGATTTTTGCGGCACTTTTCATTCTATTGAAGTTTTGACAGTAAGTCAAAATTTCAATTAAATTATTAGACGCAGTGGTTGGACTTGTCAAAATTAAATTATCGCTAGCTTCACATGAAGGCGTCATTAGTTCATAAAATTTCCTGTTTCTGAAAAAGAGCTACGTTGCGCTGGCCGGAACATCCAGCTAGGTGTTTCACTGTATACCTGTGCGCTTCTATGTATTAGCTGAGCTTGGGTGGGCTGTTGCTGTTGATGAAGTTGTGGTTGCTGTTGTGCCGGTGGTGTAGGGTCCTATGCGACGCAAGTCAAACTTGCATGCGTATATCGCGCTTGCATCACACCTTGTATGCAACCCATGCATGATTGCGGATTATGACAGAAGAGCGCGTGGTGGATTGTTGTTAGTAAGCCACCGGCCTGTGCGGAGGGAATAATTGTGAGTCGTACGGACAGACGCGACGAATCGATGGCTAGCGGGCGGACGGGTGGAAGGCCATCATAAAACAATAGTTGTGCACACGGAGCGAGACACAGAGATTAATTAGGACTCAATTTGGCGACGAGGATAAAAAAAAATAATCGCGGCCGACAAAATGAAAAGTGTTTTTGTTTGTTTGTTTTCCACAGTGTGTGTGCTTATTTTTTGGTTCAACCGCGGATGCTGTGCAGCATCTCATATTTGTAAGGGAAAGTGCTGACATGTTAGAGAAAAATGTGAAATTGTGAGATTGTGAAAAAAAAATGTTTTTGTTTTGGTTTCTGTGTATGATTATTAGTAATGACGTTTGTTAGAGCTTTATTTTAAAAACAGTAAACATAGACCAAAGGTAATAAAAAAGGTGAGAGTTAGAACAAAGTGAATTGCTTCGAAAAGTTACTAAGTTTATGTTGATTTAAATTCTGCTTAGCTGTTTTGTTTTGGAAGTTTATGTTAGGGATGTTAGCAACGTTATTTTAAAATATTAAGTTTGAAAAAATAAAATCAGCTGGAAGTGTAAGTTGGTTGCAAACAGCAGGAACAGGGTTTTAAAAAAGTTGGTAACACATACGTATTGGTACAATTGTGTGCATACAATCTTAACTGAAGCGAAAGTTATCATTTTGTATTTTGAATGTACGTAAACGAGAAAACTGATGGTGAGCAAAACCTAAGATCGAGCTAAGATTTCTTTTGAGATGAGAAGATCTTGTGTTTGCAGTGTGTTGCACAGAATAGCACAGATAAACAGATATGATCTAAAAAAAAAGGGTTTTCAGCCGTTGCTGAGATGCGCTTTGGCCATCGTCGAAATGTGCAATAAATGTGCAGTGTGGATCGATGAGAGGTTCGACAGATTTAGGGATTGCAAGTAATCGATGCCTGCGAGGATCGATAAGAGGTTCGGCCATCGTTGAGATGTGCAAGAGATCGATGCCTGCGTGGATCGATACGAGGTTCGGCCATCGTTGAGATGTGCAAGAGATCGATGCCTGCGTGGATCGATACGAGGTTCGGCCATCGTTGAGATGTGCAAGAGATCGATGCCTGCGAGGATCGATACGAGGTTAGGCCATCGTTGAGATGTGCAAGAGATCGATGCCTGCGTGGATCGATACGAGGTTCGGCCATCGTTGAGATGTGCAAGAGATCGATGACTGTGAGGATCGATATGAGGTTCGGCCATCGTTGAGATGTGCAAGAGATCGATGCCTGCGTGGATCGATAAGAGGTTCGGCCATCGTTGAGATGTGCAAGAGATCGATAAGAGGTTCGGCCATCGTTGAGATGTGGAAGAGATCGATGCCTGCGTGGATCGATATAAGGTTCGGCCATCGTTGGGATGTGCAAAAGATCGAAGCCTGTGTGGATCAATTGGAAGCTCGGCTATCGCTGGGTTGTGTTAGAGTTCGATATGAGCCGATTTATTCAGATGTGCAACCGATAACTGCGTGGATCGTTAAGAGGTTGAGCCATCGTTGAGAAGTGGAAGAGTTTGATATGAAGTTGAAATGTGCCAGAAATAGATACCAATATAGAACAATATGAGGTTCGATAGACGTTGAGACGTGATAGAAATTGAGGCCTGGAGGACTCGATGAATGATTGCCACTGGTATGTAAATGTTAAATAACGGTAAGTCTTCCATTGATGGAATCATCAGAAGACAGGCAAATGGGTTTTAGGTATTGTAATGCAGGGTGATCTGCTGCAAGTTTCCGAGTAAATGTGAAAAAAAAAACAAAAAAAGTTTAATGATGAAGAACTCGTTGTAAACCTACTGATGGTGATGAAGTCCAACTGTTTTGAGATCATTGAGACGCAGAAATTTAAGATAAGATAACAATTTGTTTAGATAGGATGTAGGGTGTTAATGACACCTAAATCGGCAAAGAATTGTAAGTCAAGCAATCTTAGAAATGTGAAAAAATGACAATTGTCTGACAAACTTCACGGTACAGAGTAGGGTTGGCACGGTACATGGTACAAAATAGGGTTGGCATCCAGGATTTCAGGATGAAGAGTCAATGGAAAAATATCACTTGTTATAGTTGGAACTGAGAGTTTTATTGACGATGGTGTTGTGCGGATTGATACAGAGACCTGGGATAGGCATATGAACCCTGGACCAGTGTTGTTAATTAACGATGGAAAAAAAACTATCATTCGATAATTCTTGCACAAAAATGTCAGAAGGTATAGTGACCGTCACTATAGCTTGTGTGTTTTCTTATTTTATTCGCACATTCGCCAAAGATTATTTTGTTTTTTCAGAAAACCGAAATGCGAAATTGTGGGATTTTCTTAACACGAGATAGAGAACGATTATTTTTGTTGCTGAGAATCATGCAGTTGAAAAGGGCAGAATATTAGGAGATGATATTTCGGGCATGATAATTATAGTTGCTGAGAATTGAAAGTATGATATTTTTTTTATCCCTGAACAGTACGCTTTGTCTCGTTTACGAGGCGATGCTTGGTCTAGGTCACGTTGCAAGGATGTTCGTAGACAGTTCCTTTGAACCAACTCAAAGACGATAGAAGAAAAAAAAAGCTGGCGACAAAGAGCTTAGGATGGAGGAAAAGGTAGGAGTTTCATGCTTATTGGTATAGTATGTTTTGCTGAATTTTGGAGTTGAACGTGCTGAGAATAGAACTTGCATTTACAACTGAGATGATCGATAATTGTAGGGTGTTTGGTAGAGAATTCCCATTGAATCAGTTTTGCTTTAATGAAAAAAAAACGGTATATTTCTGCACAGAAAACTAAATAATAATAAAAAAAAAGTTTTTAGGAAGCAGTGCCAAATAAGAAAGGGTGGTAATCTTAACCTGGTTTGGAAAGGAAGATTCAGTTTGTCCGTGAAGAAAGTATAATTATTATTTAAGAGAGAGTAAATTGATTGAATCCTAAGTTGCGATTGCTGTGCAGGAGATTCCCTTCATTGAGACTGTTGAATTATCTGGAATTCTATACTGTAGTAATATTAGTATTTGATGGTACTGATGCATGAAAGAATGCAAGCAATCTTAGTATATTGCCATCGTTAGTAGAGTGTAAAAAAAAAGTTTTTTTTCTTCAAGAAGAGTTTTATTTTGGAATCGCATGAGACATATTAGTTTTAGGCATATTTATTCTAGCAATTCTTCTTCGAATGTTTGAGAGTCAATTCATTGGAGAATTTAGAGCATTGTGCGTTTTGAATAATCGTATTCTAGTTGTGGAATACGAACGGGTGGAAGGCCATCATAAAACAATAGTTGTGCACACGGAGCGGGACACAGAGATTAATTAGGACTCTACAGGTGGGTGTTCCCGAGCAGGGGTAAATAACACGGGAATACCAAATTTTGGTATTACTTGGGCAAATAACAGGGACCAAAATGTGCCCTTGGTTGCCCAGTAATAGATGGTAAAATACCATGAAATCATACCAAAGTCTAGTATGTGGAAGGGCACAACAATACCAAACCATGTTATTTCAAGGGTAAAATAATACCTCAAAATCAAACCATTTCAATACCAAGTTGAGGTCTTCTGGATTTTTGAACATTGCTTGAATACCAAAACTTGGTATTGCCATAGTTTAATTTTTAGGTATTCCCGCGCCCTTGGAAAATCAGATTTTGGTATTCCAAGAGCACATTTTAGTCGCTGGTATTTGCACAAAAAATACCTAAATTTGGTATTTTCATACCATTTTTAGTGCAACAATTGCAGTTAGTGAAAAAAAGGAAATGATCCATATGCAACAGCCAAATCTACTCACCTGATGATTCCATGTTGTTCTTAGTGATATTCTTCACCACATTGAATGCATTTGACATTGATGAACGGCCTGTGCTTGAAGTTCTTCAAAAATCAAACCATCCACATTAACGACCCCCGGGTCTTTTGTGGTCTCTATTGCAAGTTTCTGCTCGAACCTAGGAGTCCGAAGGCTTGAATGGGGAGAGCACCCAAACCTCTTTTTACTCCAAGGAACCTTCCACCCCAGTGTTTGAACTGACGACCTTTGGATTGCGAGTCCAACCGCCGCCAGCGATTCCACCGGAGTAGGCTTGGTTTGGTGTGTTGTTTGTACTTATGGCATGGAAACGACTCCTACACCTGGAATGACTTAACGGCCTAACAACCAAGGCCGGGACCGACATTTTACTTCCTCATCCGATGGAAGGTTGGAGCAGATGGGAATCGAACCCAGAATCATCCGCTTACAAAGCGGACAGCGTAACCATTCGGCCACGCACTGCCACGCCTTAAAACGAAGTTCTTGAAGATTCTAAAAAATAACAAGATTGAAAAATAAGTGTTATTAAAATGAAACTGGATTGAAATTCACCAAAATTCTATAATCTGTCGATTAACTCGTTTTTCAAAGTATTTGGTTATCCCAACTTAGAGAAATTTCAACGTTTAAAAAAAAAACTCTTAGTGTGTGTGTGTGTGTGTGTGTGTGCAACCAATCAAACGGGACCACGCGGTCGCTTCTTACAAAT